>NC_083360.1:77948766-78023766 GCF_030254825.1 Meriones unguiculatus | reverse complement strand
TTGTTCACGAGGGCAAGAAGGCCCAGGGGGTCAGGGTTTGAGACCTCCTCATAGGCAGGTGGGTTGGGCCTTCTCCCTTTCAGCACCTACCTGGGCAGGACCAACAGTCTGGGAAGCAGTTGGCTCTCGGCAGTTCAGCTGAAGTAACTTAGACAAACTGCTGACCAACCAGAACGATTTTTAAAACGCAAGCGTCACTGAAGGGCACCTGCACAGCTGTCGGTTTGCAAAACATGCCAGTATGATTTGGAGGGGACTGCATGGAGGATGACCTGCTAAGAATGTTGCCAACAGCTGGGAGTGAGGCTGTCAAAGATGGAGAGAGCTCAGAAGTCTTAGGGAATGGCCACAGACGCCTCGGTTCTCACGCATTCATCCTTCTTCCTCAATTCAAAAACAAAAGCTACGTAGTTTGTTTGTCTTCTTTTTTGAGACGACAAGGCGGTAAATGTGCCACCAAATCAGACAATTCCTTTATAATCCCACATACACATCAGCCAGTGAGATCCAAGCATGTACCTTGTGTGCTCGCTTCCCGGGCAGATCCTATAAGAATATGAAAAGTTGGTGATACTCGTACATTTCACACAGTAGAATTATTGAGCACCCATATTACACCCTGAAGCACACCAGCTGACAGAACTTGGGGCCCCAGAGGCTAAATAAACACACACAGAGTAACTGCACGGCATGCTGAAAATGCTTGTGTCGTAGACAGGATATTCCGAGATGATTGTGTCGTTTGGTTTTTAAACAAGACTATGGTAGCTGCTAGTGTCGTTAGGGAGTTCTTGAAGGCTTTGTCACTGGTGGCTTAGGCCTGTGGCAACGTGAGACTCCCAGCTGTTCGGGGTGAGGTTGGGCACTCCCTTGATGTCTCTCGGACTTGGGGAGGTGAAAGGAGCGCACTTGAGGCATAGCTCCCATATCACAGGAAATAGGTGGAAATCTCAAAAAAAAAAAAAAAAAAAAAAAAAGAGCTTTGTTTAGCTCCCGAGCTGACGCCTCAGACTGCAGAGCGCCCCTGCCCCACCTTGTTGAGTGGAGGACATTTCATTCATGATGCGCACACCCACAGGTGCTAATGAGAAGGAGGAACGCTGAGACCCCACGCACAGTCTGTTTGAACATTGTCCATTTCCCCTGTTATTATTCAGCGCTGACTGGGTGCCCTCAGATCTGTCAGCTTTTTATAGAATGTCCCAACAACTCCCAGCTGCCTGCGACCTAGAGAGCAGGTGTAACGGGGGGGGGGGGCTGGAGTGAACCTGGAAGAAAGTCCCACTACCTGTATCACAGCCCAAGGCTTTATCTGGGAGTCATTGAGGGGACACCTGCGGGTGGGTGTGGGCTGTGTGAGCCATTTCACAGCCCTTTGCTGCTTCCTAGGCCAGAGACTGTGCATATTCCGTATCAGAAACGAATCTAAATGTTTTGCAAGTGTCACTTAATTCTCTTAACAACCCTATTCATGAAGTCAGTGTATTTATTGTCCCCAAACAAGGAACTAAGGCACAGAGAGGTTAAGTAAGTTGTCCCAAAGTCACACTGGGGGCAGAGCTACTGAAGACCCAGACCATGTGACGGTAGGACAGGCCCTGATGGGTATCTGCAGGACCAGAAGCAATAGGGTCTTCATACATCCCCCAACCTCCAAATTGTACTTCTTAGCTTTACAGCTGGTGCTTTCTCTAAGTCACTGTCTGCCTGGATCCCGTCTAGACCTTTGGACTGCCTTAAGCTCATCTCCCATCAGCCTGCTGTTGACTTCAACTGTCTGTGCCCTGATGTGGCCAGGCTCCCAGCTTCTGAAGGTCCTCACGCCTTAGCAGATATGGATGCCCTATCCCGACCCTCCTCTACACCTGAGTTACTGTCTGGGCCCCATCTTGAGTTTCTCCATCCTCCCCAGAGTAAGACTACTCCCATGCCAACATCTTTGCGGCCGTCTGTTGAATGCCGGATTCCGTGCAGCTGGTCACCGTAATTCACCAAGAAGATGCCGGCCCATGGTCAGTGCAAGACGTGGTGGAGCCCAGCCCACCGTCAGGAGTCCCCCAAATGAGGAGACAGACACGTCTTAATGGCTGGAGCAGAGGGCATGGGTGTTTTCTCGAGGGACGTATGCAGAACAGAGCGTTATTATTGACTTCTGGGCCTTGCAATGGACCACAAGCGCAAAGTCCTAGTGCAGGCTAGACATCAGATATGAGCTCTGATATTAAAAAAAGGGGCGTAGGGAGAGAGTGATCGCTGGGAGCTTGTATATTAAATGTATTTTCTCTTTGTAAAAAAAAAAAAAAAAAAAACTGAAGAAGTTATGTTTCAACATAAAGGCAGCCTGTGTTTCATAGCTATTCTAATTTATGGGCCGTACATTCCTGTGATTGTCTTGAACTGAATAGCCAAGTAAATAATCATGGCGAGCCAAAGGTAAATCATGTGGAGGTGAACGGAGCCTGTCCGGGGCCTCCACAAATGGCACAAACATTATTTCCTAATTTTGCAGATTTCTTCATCTGAGCCGAGAAAACGCCTCCTCTCGTTGGCTTTGAGGTTTGACACTTTCCCCCACTCGAATCCTGAGGAGATTGCGGCAAGGTGAAACGTGAGAAGTTTTTAAAGCATTCCCACACATCTCCCTTCTAATTTCCCTTCTCAATTCCAAGGAAATAATGCCATTCACTCCACTTCCACGGGTATTTATCTGGAGCCGCCTGGCTTCTGGCAACAGAGGGAGGAGGGGGTAGAGTCCAGACAGTCAGGGGCCTCCCCCACCGGCACTCCCACCCCTGAAGCACACACACGAACACACACCCACACCCATGCACACGGACACACGCACTCTCGCACACACACTTGCTGGAAGCTGGGTAAGGTGTTAGTGTGTGGTAAGATGGCTAAGGCTTTGTAACTTTGGTGACCCTAAGAGGTACGTTCTCATTTCCTTTCAGCCACTGTCAACTCTTTCCTCAACCCCAACTGGAAGTATACTAGAATGGGCTCAACCAAGGGTTTGACCTTTCCAATCTCAGCAAACCCACACAGCCACGCAGGTTTTCATCTTCGGTACAGCAATAAACGACCCGAGATAACTTATCCCTCTCTTACAAGCAAGGCTTGGTGCAGTGGCCTGACCAACTCCAGGCTTGAGCCCCAGGCATGCTCAGAAGGCCGGCCAAGGCTGCTATGTGTGGTAGGTTAGTCACCTAACCTAATCACCTAACTAAACACATTTTCGGCTAATATTTGTATCCAATATTCTAATTTTATTGGATTTAGTGTTGTAGCTTAGATGGGAGAAATTCTTTGACAACCACAGAAGCCAATAATATTTCAGAGCCAGTGAGAGAAGGCATGTTCTGGGCTCAGACTGAAAAAACAAAAACCACAAGTTTATTGGAACATGCCCCACAGTAAGCCAAGGAGCATTTACCCCATTAAACATCATTTTCCTATTTTTCCTGCCTTCCTTGGGCCCCGGAAACCACCACTCTACTTTCTAGGATATTGGCTCCTCTGGGACCAGACATGATGTGTTCTTCTGTGACTCGTTCATTTCATGAAGCATAATGTTTTTAAGGTTCACTCTCGCTCTAGCATTGGTGACCTGGTTCATCTTGTACACGGCAAAGAGCTGACCCAGCTAAGACAACCGTTTTCGTGTTGTCCCCCCAAGGGACAAGCCATGTTCACATGTTGCCGTAGCTGTTAAGAAGTTGCAGCGCTGAGTCCTATGCTCCCGTTAGTCAGCTCAAAGGCCCACAGGGCAGATGGAGCTTCTCGGGAAACCGAGACCCCATCAGAAGGAGACACGGGGCACAGAGGCAAATCCACAGGCTGAGAGTTAAGTCAGCGGAAAGCACAGGCTGAAGGCCTAGGCAGAGCAGTCCAGGCAGAGGTAAGTGGAGACTCGAGGCTTTCACAAGAACGTGAAGGCTGAGAGAAAGCTTTGATGAGAGTAAGCACCCCAGAACAGCATGGGCTGAGAGCACACACACTCCATGACAGAGTGTCCTGGGCTGTCATTGTTCTGTGCCCCATGCTTGCCACAACCACAACTGTATGCTACATGAGCGATAAGAACAAGGCCTGAGGCAGGAATGTTCACTCCCAGGTGAATGTGGGGAGCAGTGACTCAGAAGTAAGACAGCACTGAAGGATGTTGACTGAGGGTGTCTGTAATGATTCCTCTACCTAAGTGCCTAACCTAAGTGCCATGAGAGCTTAGACACACCCAAGAAGTCAGGAGAAAGTGCCCTCAGCTAGGCCCATAGTAATGGGACTCCTCAGTCTTTGCTGGGTGTATGCACACAGTAGCATCTTGCTCAGGAGTCTTGCTTTGTGAAAACGCTTTCAAGTTGCAGAGGTTAGAGGGATGGATGACCATTCAGTAATCAAGCATAAGAGTGATTGGGACTGGGAGGAGAGAGGAAGATCTTCAGGCCACTGTAGGAGAGAAGATTACAAAATCCAGAGACCTTGAAAGTCCTGGAAGAGAGTCAGAAGCCAGAGATGATGACAAATGTCAGGCCTGGGTGATTGGCTGCAGAGGGAGGTTTTGGGGAGGAGAAGTTTTCCGTCCTCACGGAGTGTGTGATTGGAAGGCAACCCTGGCTTCCACATTTGAAAGGGAAGCAGGGCTCCGGGCTTTAATAGCTTCAGAGATACCATCTGAGCCAGGAAAATATGGATATGGCAAGAGAAGTGATGAAGGTTATAAGAACACAAGAACTGTGCAGAGGAGTGGGGGGGAGGGGAAGAGCCCAACTTTGCATGAAGTGCGAAACTCATTCCAATGGATTGAGACCTGAACCAGGCATTTATTACAGAATGGCGGAGATCTTTCATGGAACCCAAGGGGGTAAATAAGATTGCAAGAAGAACGGAGTCAGGCACTGGGGAGCTATGAAGGACCAAAGGTTACTGTCTTCCTCTCCCTCCAGGTCATAGCCTCCAACCACTGTCCACCCACCCTGCCATGCCCCAGTTTTATCCTTTGCTCTCCTCCCTCTTTATAAAGAGCCACCAGGAGGGTATCTGCCCACTCAAAGAGGCCAGGAGAAAGTAGTTTGTGTCCTGAGTCCAAGTCATGTTTTCTGGTGGAAGACTATAGGATTGGCTAGTCTGGGATCTCCAGGGGGGTGGCACTTCACAGTATAAATTTGGCTCCTGAGCACAGCTTCCTTGACTGAGAGGGAAGGAGTGCAGCTGGGCACCTTCCATCGCTTCTCACAGCTGGGGGTGGCCATCAGAGGACATCCAACCCAAACGTAACCACTCGGAGCCTGTCAGGTACCAGAGAACTGGAATCATTCGGAGAGTCAAAGCAGGAAATGGCTGGACGGTCCTCCGGGGACGAGGATCTCTGCAGATGTGTGCTGGCCTCTAGGTCACATGGTAATGGATTGCAGAAGTGTTCTGTAGGGAGAGATCTCAGCTGTGTAGACACAGCCCCGGGGGCCAGTGGGAACAGAGCCACCGCCACCATCTACACAGCTGGTGGAGGCTCCTGAGGTGAACTCACAGGCTGTCTGAGAAGCTGTTTCTCACTGTCTTCCATCCTGCCTCTCCCATCTCTCCCCTGTTATCTAGCCACAGACTAAATAGGGAGGCCCAGGAGTGCCTGCAAATCAGACACATATTTAAAGGGGAGGTAGACAGAATTTATAGGTAGATTTTTTTTTTTTGAGAAAGAAAATTAATTCAAGGAGACCATGACGAAGAAGAACTTAAGAAGCAATGATTTGAATAAATGTGATTTAAGGTATTTTTATTATAAATGAAACATAGAAATAAAGAGGGAAGTAGTAGATAGGAGCAGGAAAAAAAATCCTCAAATACGCATTAACAGTTTTGGGGTCCATACTCTGGTGGGACTGAACTTTGACTTTGAAGTTCCTAGCGGGCAGAGAAGCTTGGCAGAATTTATATGACTGGAAAGCCACAATTCCACAAGAGAACTAATACCATCTGTAGTAGTAATTACTAGAAGAAATTTCTCAGCAAGCAAAAATATCACAAAAGAAAATACAGTCATTTATAAGAGCAGTGATAATAACTGTTATTTATTATAATGACCTCACAGTAAGTACCAAGTTAGAGAACATAATCCATTTTACTCAACCCTGATAGGAATCTACTGTTCTTGGGCCTACACGCTGGTGTGTTTAAGCAAGGCACAGAGGCATGGGGAGACTGGCCCTCATTCTCACAGCTGGAAGCGTCCATCAAAGTACACGCAGCCATATCAGCCAAGGCCCACGTCTACACTCCGAGCTAATGTAAATTACACCGATCCTTAAAAATAACTAGGGGTGAGGAGAGAATGAGGGGGATAAAGGCAGTCATGACCCACACCCCAGGAAGCCTTTGACTCAGCATGATACAAAGACCTGAAAAACACAAAAGATTAGAAATGATAATAGACCTTGCCATTTTTAAAACTTTCCATGAGCCAGGCTTCATTTGGGGTTTTTGTCTTGTCATCTCTCCTTTGATTTCTCATGTCTTCTCTTGTTATTAAAAACCAGTTTTACTAGGCTAAGCCTACATTTCCTCGCCTGGATTTTGGAGTCCCGAGAGACTGAGACCCTTCTATCCAGGCTCATTTTCTACTATTGCCCCAACTGGGACAGGGATGGCTCATTTAGACAATGACAGTGTCTCTCGAATGCTGTGCAGTGCATGGTGGCAAAGTGGGAAACTTGAAGGAGTGAAGATTACTGAGGCACAGCCAGGATGTTGCCTGGACATAGGTACCGGATGAGGGAGAAGGCAGAGCAGAGTCTCTGGGTGGTGGTAAATTGAGGTGGTGGTGGATGGCAACAGCATCCATGGATGTTGAGCTGCTAGGAATGTGCAGGTATGATTCTGGAGGTGAGAAGCCACAAGCAGCACTGGACCCTTAAAACAGCTCTGTAAGGAGCTAAAGCAGAAGAAGAAAAAGGATGGCATGGCCCTTGATGATGGAGGAGGAGGAGGGGAAACTGTGAGAGTCAGAGCAGAAAAGGAACATTGCACTGAGGATGCTGGAATCCCAGCAGCTACTCACTGATGGAGGGAGAGGGAAGAGGGACTCCTGTTACCCGAAATGTCAAAAAAATAGAATAAGAAAAGGCAACTGCTGTTCAGTGATGAGAGAGGGAGGACAGAGGAGGGATATATCTAAAGGAAAAAAAAAAAAAAAAAAGCCAGCGTATGGGCGGTTCTGTAAGATGTGGGTAAAGATGAAAATGGAGGCAATTGGCATAAATTGCTCGCCTGAGATATCCCACAGTGAAAGGAAGGAAAAAGACAAAATATTGGGTAAATGGGCCATCAGGGTCAAGTAAATGGTTCTTCTCAACTGAGGGAAACCTGAAGCGAAGCATGAGCAACCTTTTGATGTGGGGTATAAGGAATTCTCAAGAACTGAACTGGGTAGGTGTTTCCACATAAAAACCAAGACGATACATTTGTGTTTTAATCATCTGGGATTTTTTTCCATCTAGAGAAGCATACGTTCTGAGCCAATTGCATGAGGGCAAATTGCGTGAGGTAAGGCCGGTGTCTACCTTCCTCCTCCACCACTAGGTAAGCCAAGCACTTTGCTAGTGAGTGCTGTCAAAGGAACGGGTCAGCAGGTGTGTGAACGAAGCCCCCTCCGTGTTTCCTGTGAGTCAAAACTGCAGGGGAGTCTGTCCTCCAGCAAGCTTTGACAACACAGCTCTGGGCTCCGTTTGTCCTGCCCTTGAATTTCTGTGTGGATAACAGCTCAACGTGATGTCGATGAGCAGAGCGTGTTCCCTCTGCTGCTGCTTGTGACGTAACACAAGGGGTTTCTGTGAAGGCGACACTTGCCCTCATCGGTGTCGTCTAAGGAAATACTCATCTTCCCCTTACTTGTCTCTCCTCCCTGCCTTCACTTATCAGTGCACTGTAAATGATGAGGAAGGTGTGTAAATAAATTAAAAAAAAAAAAAGGCCCTGCTTTCAAGCGCTCACTAATTAGGTGGGATGGATTCCACATCCTAGTTCAATTGGACAGGACAATGGGGAACCATTCCATCTCCTGGATGTCCCCACCTGGGTCCTGAAGAGTTCTCAAGGAGATAGCTAAACATGAGGAGTTTCTCGTGCGTAGGCCTCTTTTTCCCTCGTGCCAGGATAGATGAGAATATCAGACAGGTTGGGTTTCCCACTGGATTTTGTGAAAAACATTTTGGAGGTCATCATGGAATTAAAAGTTGTATTTTTTTTTTTAGTTACTTATTTCTCATACTGTTTTGAAAACAATTCTATACTTCTTGTATGGTTATTTAAATTAGATCAGGGGAAAGTAAATTATAGTAGTTGAGAAAGAGAGGGTGCAGGATCTGGAAGCTGGAATCGCAGCAGGCCTGAGAGTATATACTGCAATGGCTGCTATGAAGTATTGCCCACGCACAGGTGGGTGAGTGACACCAGGAAAAAAGGGGTCATTGGCTTGGCCCATCACTCCTCTTTGGCACCCATGAGACCACATGCCCAGAAGATCAAATGAGCTGATGTTACCTACGGAGTTCCTCATGACAGAGCACCCTGTGATGAGGTGAAGAACATTGCCACAGAAGGGCAGACAGATTGCATTCCACACAACACTATTCCTCGGCAGACACATAGCATCAACATCCTACAGGTCAGGAGCGGTGACACGCACCTGAAAATCTCTGAGAAGGCTGAGGCAGAGGGTCTCCAGGTGGAAGCCAGCTTGGGCTACACGGTGAGTTTCAGCACAGCCTGGGTTATACAGTAGGATCCTGTCTCAAAAACAAATAAACAGCATCTCAGTAAAGGGGAAGTCCATAAAATCAGTGCTTTCTGGGCCACATGATGTAGCCAAGGGTCTGGCTGATATTGGGAATCTGCTTCAGTGGAAGAAATGCTGGCCCAAGGTCCCATTCTCATCTCTGTCACCACACAGAGCAATCACTTTGGTTTCATCACAACCACCCTACCCAACTACCCGTGTGCTCTGATGACTGTGCTTTATATAGTTTATCCATCAGCCTAGTGACTGACATGTCCCTAGTATTCAGACGCAACACCCATCAGCACATCTGGGGCTGAACAAGTACACGGTAAACATAAAGGCTTCTATTATGGCCTTGGGTGATGAATTCATTTCCGGCAAGGTGGATTCCTCTCATCGGATGTGAGAAAGAGGGTACTCCCTAAATCCTGTTCTAACTCCTGCATTCTATGTTACGATTTTGTGAAAATTAAAATATAACTTATAGACCAAAGAATGTGAATACTAAAAATTATCCCTTTGCTTTGATTCAATCTCAGCCGAAGTCGTATGTGCATTCTCAGGCATATTATAAAAATACAACTTTAAAAAATAAGAATGAGAAAGAAGTTGGTGGAAAGTCACAACAGGTAGCCATGCTCCTCTTATGACCACTCACACTCCCCACCCCCCCCCCACCCCCGCTCCATCATCGCCTACTGTCTACAACCCTATCTCCTTGACTGAGAGTCATTGCCCAATCCTGCCTCGCCATTAGCACGGGGGAGCTCACAGCTGCAGTAACCACTAATGTTAGTCCCAGGTCTCACACCTCTCTTGCACTGTGTTTCAAGCCATGCGTATGTTTTAAATGCCTCATGATGGCCCTCCCAACTGCCTTTCATAAATCTAGTTAGAGAAATTTCCAAATGGTCAATACTGGCTTTTAGAAGATGTTTTTTTTTGGGGGGGGGGGGGTGGAGGGAAGACAGAGTAAGAGGAAGCTGTCTAAACTGCCTTCCTGCTGTGATTTACATCAGAGCCATGTATGAAATGATGGGTCTCCAGGGAAACTGTTGGGCTATATGAAAATTTAAGGCGGTACAACCTAGAGGGGGAGATCTTTAGGTCATCAGGTGCCATGCCCTTGAAGGGACAGAGAGATCGTCAGCTCTTTCTCATCTTTGCCTTGCTTCCTAGTTCATCAAGTAAGCAGTGGCGATGAACTAGGAAGCAAGGCAAAGATGAGAAAGGTTAAACCAATCAGCATGTGCTGCTTCACGAGAGGCCTGAAATACTTGACCATGGACTGGAACCTCTAAAACCATGGGCTAAAATAAACCGATTCTCTCGTAAACACAGAAACACATACATGCACTGTCAGAATCAGTTGCTGGCATTGATGGTCACCCACATCAGCTTGTTCCTAGAGTGTGGAAGAAACTGAAGACAATTCCCTGGCCTTCAGTGACTTATAGCCCCATTGAAGAGGGAGAACACTAAGATCCTTGAGACAGGCTCACCACGGGACTTGGTCTTCAAACTGGCAACTGCCCATGCAGTGGACTTATGGTATATTGGACCCAGGAGTGAGACAAGCTCAGTCAGATGCTAGGCCTGGTCTTGGATGCCTCCAAATTAAGAGGAGGCATCTTTCTAATGAGATTAGAAAGTCAAGTTGTTCAATCAGCCATAGACCCGCTGTGTGCAAAGGACCACAATCAAAAACTATCCAGTTTCCCACAGCTCACCAGTTCCATTGCCATTCCCTGCCCCCGTCCTCCTCATCCCAGTGCTCAAACTACTGAAGATGCCTACTCAAAAGCCAGAGATTGCTGGTGTAGCCAGAAGTCAGCATGGAGCGCAGCTGAAGCAGGCCAGCAGGCCTCCAGACTCTTTATGGTGCAAATGAGGGCTATGACAAGGCCACCAGATCCCACACTTAGCTGAACCCAAGGCCTGGGGAAGTGTACTTGGCTTCTTAATGCCACTCCCTTAGATGAGAAGACAAACAATACCCTCAACACAATGCAATGGCTTTGGAGAGATGGCCCAGCAGCGTGAAGCATGTGCTGCTCTTGCAGAGGGTCGAGATTCAGTTCCCAGATCCCACATGGTGGCTCATAACCATTCGTAACTCCAGTTCCAGGAGATCCAGTGCCCCTCATGGCCTCCACAGGCACTGCATGCAGGTGGTGCACAAACATACATGCAAGTAAAATAATCAAACACATAAAATAAAAATTATATATATTCAAATCTTTTTTCAAAAGCAATGGCTCTTAACCTTGAGTCATATACAAACGTGTTTGGTGGTATGACAAGACCAAGATACTAGGTTAAACCAAAAACTGCCATTTTCTACATTTAAAAAAAAATGGCCTATGATCACTCATTTCACGTGATTCATGGAAAACTTGAAAAGCAAAGCTTATGTTTCATGGTGGTTGTTATGCTCTTCAAACATGGACTGTTGGTTCATTGGTCCATATTATCTTTCTCTTTCAGATATTTTTAAAATTATTTTCTGTGCATGGGTGTTTTGCCTGCATGTGTGTCTGTGAACCACCTGTGTGTAGTATCCCTGGAGACCAGAAGAGGGCTCTGGATCCCTGGAACTGGAGCCACAGATGGTTATGAGCTACCATGTGGATGCTGGGAATCAAACTCGAGTCCCCCTGAAAGAACAGCAAGGGCCTTTAATCACTGAGCCATCTCTCCATCCCTGGTACAATTTTAACCCTACAGCCGGGCTATATCCAACATTTAGAGTAATGGAATGGAATAGAGGAAGCAGACAGAAATCGACACGGATATGACCATCAAGTATTTGAAAAAGTGATTAAAGCATGCCCTGAATGGATGGTGGGCAGCCTATTCAACAAACGGCGCTGGCAACACCATGTGACCATCTGCAGAAGAATGAAGCTAGATCCATATCTCTCACCTTGCACAAAAATGAACTCAAAATACATCAAAGACCTCAATTTAGAATCTGAAACACTAAGACCGCTAGGGAGAAGCACTTCAAGATACAGACATGGACAAGAACTGTGAAAATTAAACCTCAATGAACTCAACTTCCAATTAATGAATGAACTAATGAAATGAACACACAGTTCTCAAAAGAAGAACCCAAATGGGCAATAAATTCTTTTTAACCTGTTTGGTATCCTCGGTCACCAGGGAAGTGCATATTAAAACCACTGTGAAACACAGTCTCACTCAGGTCAGAACACTGTCTCCAAGGAAACAAAGAACCAATGCTGAGGAGGATGCTGAAGAAGACAAACCCTACTCACTGCTGATGGGGACAGAAACCAGTAGAGCTAATCTGAGGAGCAGTATGGAGGCCTCTCAAAAAACTGAAACAAGAACCGTCATATGGATTATCTCTACAGTCGCTCCTGGGCAGATGCCCAACGAGCTGTGTATCCTACTACACAGATACTTGTACATCCCTGTTTATTGCTGCTCTATTTACAACTCCAAGGAAATGCCATCAACCTAGCCAGCCACCAACACACAAACAGATGAAGAAAGCATGCTATATATATACAGAATGAAATTTTGTTTACTGAAATTTGTAGGAAAATATATGGGTCTAGAAATATTAGATTAACCCAAGCTTAAAACACAACTACTTCATGCCCTCTCTCATATGCAGATCTTAGCTCTGTGTGTGTGTGTGTGTGTGTGTGTGTTACCTAACTAGAAAGGGGAACACAAGAAAGGAAACAGTGTTGAGGAAGGGGGAGCATGTGTAATCAAACACATGTGACTTGAAAGTGGTTAAGAGGGCCCTGAAGGTGGAAGGATACAAAGATGGGCACTCAGATGTGGAAGAAGAGGGGAAGGAAGGTCAACCAAACCGATTTACATTTGCTTAAAATGCCATAACAAAACCTCGTACTTCTTATGCTGATTAAAGAGTTAACACAAGCCTGGTGGGATGGCCACGGTAAGGGTACTCGAAGCCAGGTCTGCAAACCTGAGGTTTGTTCCTGGTGCACACTTAGTAGAACTGATTTCCAAGTTGTCCTCTATCTCTACATGCACATGCAGGGGTTCTCTCTCTCTCTCTCTCTCTCTCTCTCTCTCTCTCTCTCTCTCTCTCTCTCTTTCTCTCTCTCTCTCTTTCACACACACACACAAGTGAATGTCAAAAACATTTTAAATCTAAGTATCTGGGGTTTGTAGTCGTTAAAGACGTAGGGTAATAAAGCGATCAAACAATTAAAAGAATAAGCATCCACAGAGGTGATAATCCCTGCTGGGGTTTTGCTGGCTGTGCTAAAGATTTCTGCATTAGAGACTTGGTTCCCTGCCTGCGGACAATGATGGAGTTTTGGGAAGCGGAGCCTAGGAGAGGATCTTCTGAGTGCTAGGACAAGCCCTTGGAATGACCCCAACACATTCTGCTTCCATTCTTGCTCTTCCCGGGCACAATGACATAACTAGCTTCCCTCCACGGTATGCTGCCTGGCCATAGGCCCCAGAGCAGCAGGACCCACCGACCATGAAAGGAAACCTTGGAAACTTGAGACCAACAAACCCTTCTTTCAGGTTAATTATCTCCAATTCTTTGCTACAATAATGGAAAAATGAATAGCAGTTACCAGTATTTATTGTGATGGGGAAAGTTTTCTCTCTCTCTCTCATCCTCCTCCCCCTCCTCCCCTAACTGTCCTGGAACTTCCTCTGTATACCAGCTTGCCACTGAGCTCAGATCTACCTGCCTCTGTCTCCCGATTGTTGAGATTAAAGGCATGTGCCTGGCTTGGCAAGCACGTCCAATAATACCATTCCATTACTCTCTGTATTTATTCTACAATCAACCATTATATGTTAAGCACTTTCTAGCTCACAAATTAGTTTCACACACACACACACACACACACACACACACACGCACACGCACAAAACCACCCACAAACAACAACAAAAACGAAACCTATGACCCAAACTCCAATCTGCTTCTACAGCCTGGCTTTGTATAGCCCAGAATCTATGAATGTATGTGACCCCTGACGCCAGGCCCTTGTGACGTGCTAACCCAGGATGTGGAGGGGAGAGGTGTGGATGACGCTAATACTGGGTGCAGCTGCAAAGAGGAATGACTTGGGAAGTAAAGACTCCCTCCGGTCCCACGTCTGTCTCACACTTGCTTGTGAACTAGAATAGCCTCCCTAAACTTTCCTAAGGTAGCCATTTCCTTCTCACAACAGGAGTAGGACATTCATCTCTCTTTACTGTGTGTTTATGAGCTCCTTAACTAACACGGGGGCCCCAAAATAAGTTCATCTATACTAGTGTGAGGTTTAAAACTTCTTGGTGTCCTTTTTTTTTCTGGTGAAAATAAAGAATAATACTTTGAAAGGACACAAGGTCCTTGGGTGCCTCGATGCAGGATACAACAAATTGAGAGATTAGAGGACGCATCTCCCAGACAGAACATCAAGGTGTGTCATCTCTGTTTTGGGTGACAAACATAGCATTGCCATTTCTTTTTAAGCAGACAGGTATTTTTCTATGTTTTAGTATCCCAGAACAAAAAAAGAGAAATAGATTCCCGTAGAACAGGCCAGTGAAAAGAGAGATGGGGTTTCCATTTTTTTTAAATGCTCGTTGTGCTGAAAAACTATAACTTCCAATGTGAGCCAATTCATTGAGGCCTTACATTCATTTGTCGAGAGTGGAGGGGGCAGCGAAACCCCTCAGAGCCAATGGGGAGTGGCAGAACGGAAAGGTCAGCCCCTGCTAGGGAGGCGCGACTGTCCGACTTTGTTAAAATGATGGTATTCCACAGAAGTTACATCTGAGGTCAAGTGACCGTAATAACAGGGACAAGAAGAGCTCTCAAATCATTCTCGGGGATGGAAATGACATGAAACTGACATCATATCTGAGGTGAGATGAAACTCAAATCCTCGGCAGCTGCACACTTCACCCGCTGATGGGCAGCCTGACCCCACCAATCTCATAATCATGCGGTGTCAGGAGGGGAGCAGAGCTGCCAGCAACACGAGGCTCAGCTCCTGGACCTTCGGGGAGTGACTCGGTCTCTGCTTCAGAAACGATGTTGTTAAAAGTTTCAATACTCGGCTTGAAACCTTTCAAATCAATGTCTGATTAGAAAAATCGGATTCCACCTACATGCATGGGATCTCTTCCCTTATGTAATTTCTCTCCACACACACCCCACCCCCAGGGATTTCTTGATTCAAGGTTTTCCTGCCATAAAACTGTGTGTTTTAGTTCAATGACTGTCTTGGTGTTTTTAGAGGTTCTACCCAGTTCCATTCAACATGTAAGAATGGTCTCTAATCTGGGTTAATCTTCTAGTTTCCAGACTACATAAGGAGCTTGGGGAGATGGTCTGGGGAGAAAGTGATTAATTATAGCTCCACTTCCCCCAACTACGGTATAGGAAAGGGAAATGGTTGAATATATTAACCTGTGATAAAAGACTCGAGACAAGGAAGCCCAAACCACATTTGAATGTAAAGCAAGCATTAAAATTAAAACCCAAAAGAAGAAATATTACATTTAGCTAGCTATTACCAAAAATAAAAATAAAAATAAAAAAGTCATGCTCCATCCTCTACCTTGCATTTGTTAGGATATGAGATTCAGTTGGTATGGTGGGCTGTACTTCCCTCTATCGGCATGCTTAGAGAGGTGTGTGTGTGCGTGTGTGTGTGTGTGTGTGTGTGTGCGTGCATTTGCATAACCACAAACTGTTCTGCCTTCCTATGTACACTATGGTTCTTTCCCTGCCAATACGTTTCGGCACCCCAAAGCCAATAAATACAGTTGTCAGCAGGGGGGGGATGAATCAGCATGTATTTAAATCAAAGACAGCTGTGAAAGGCTACATTAGCTCTGTTCCAGGACCTGTCAAAGCACTGAAGAGATTAAACATCTGACCCTCTTCATCCCCAACATTGTTCCACAGGAGACATTTCTGTCACTATTCCTGCCACTTGGCTTTCAAAGATGCCACAAAGCCTCGGGCGACCTCTGCTACATTTCAGTGTTGTTTATTGATTTCTGACCCAGTGCTTAATAGTTTTCCCAGTCCCCCTGAATGGCTTTTGTAAGCAATGGGGTTTGTGCATCTCCCCGATCAATACCTTTTATATTTACAATAAAATTGAAACTGCTTCTGCTGGGGGCGCAGCCCAGCATTTGTCATCCTTCAGAGAGGGAAAACTATGTCATTATCTGAATTAAAACATTTATTTCTGATTAAGAGAGTGTCCTATCTCATTAATTTTTCCCTTTCCAATAGAACGGGAATAGAACCCTATTGATTTTTGCACTTTTACACATCTCCACTGCTGGGAAGATAATTGAGAAGTTAGCCAGAATAAATGAAGTTTCAAGTCTAGTGGGCCAGCCAATACCTTCCAAATTCAAGGTGTTTTTATGAAGCTGGATTTTAATTTGTTGGCAAGCTGGAGCAGTGGGACTTATTCAGCTGAGTAAATTGGATTAAGGGCAGAATCGGCCCATACCGTGTCTTGGGGAGCACTGAGGTTCTGGCTCCCCGTGGACAGCACGGCCTTCCTTCGGATTTATGCTAAGACAGCTGCCAAATTGCCCTCTTCGAACTCTGACTGGCTTCAGGAAGTGTGGATCACTGACCCAAAAGCCTATTAACTTGTGTTTCCCTTCCTCGTGCCCGTCACCTTAAAAACAACCAAGATCTAATCAGAGTTTGAACTAGACCCTCAGATTGCCGGCACCAATTGATTACACTTTATTAGAATAATGGGACTAAATCCAAGCTTCATTAAAAGGAATTCCCTCTGCTTGGAACCCTTTATTCCAAAGACCTTTCAATTACAAGCCCTTATGGCACACACAGGGAATACTGCTCACTTTGGTATTTTTCTCATTAGGAATTAGGAGTCATTCGTTCTTATTTCCATATGCAGAGACCAAGACCTGTCTGCTACAAGAAAGGCTCCCAAATTCACAGCCTCCGGGCGGGCGAGGAGGACCCAGGGCTGCAGATGAATGAAGCCCCAGCCAGCTTTGTTAATGTCTTAATTCGTTACTCTCTCTGTAATTTATTTATCACTGGCCCATTGCTTTTAACATTCACGCTCACTTCCATGTGTCTTCAGCCCCTTTAGGAAAAACAGCGTTCATCCGCGCATTAAAGGGCGCTGTTGAGGACCTTCCGGGTGGTAGCTGGAGAGGCCTTCCCGGAAGAAATTTACAAAGTGCCTCCCCTGGTGACCTGCGCGAATAGCGATCTGCAGAGGGAAGAGTTGGTCAGGAAGTGAGGCCAAGAAGTTCCTTTCATGCCATAAGTTGAGGTCAGTGTGAAGATCATAGCTCCTTGTAGAACTGAATGAAGGGCTGAAAATTAAAGAGATTGTAAAGACTTCAGACTGGGTTTATATGACAGGGGGCAGCCTGGGTTGGGTAGGCACGCTACTGTGTGTGTGTGTGTGTGTGTGTGTGTGTGTGTGTGTGATCACAGACAAAAAGAAAAATAGTCCAGCAGTCCTAGTTACTGAAAGAAAAAAAAAAAAAAAGAAAGAAAAAAAATAAATGAAATGAACACAGCAGATTAAAAATGCTGTGGAAGTGAAGAACTTAATTTCCAACTGCATTTTAATTCATGGTCCAAAGTACCAAAGTATGCAAAGGTTGAATCCATTCATCACAAACAGCTCTGTTTTCTCTCTTTACACCAATGAGGAATTGCAGGGTTACCCATGACCTTCCTCCCAATGAGGCTCCGTAATTATGGTCATTTATTATACAACAGAGATGAATGGATGGGATTTACATAGAATAAAAATATTATTTAACAGCTGTGTTATTGATGTGTGAAGTGTGATTTTAATTTGTTTAAATGCTATAAATATATTGGTAATGTATTCTTTTCAAATTAACCTCCCTGAACCACAACTGGGAAAGGTTCAATTAATATTGGACTAAAATCTCCTTTCTCGTGTTGTACAAGCTGTGTGTGGCTGAAAACGCACAGCGTTGTGATGCCCGGCATACTTACCACATGTTTTACCTAGCTCCTTGATTTATGATTTCAGCTTGAAATTGAGTGTCCTTTGGAATCATTTAAAAAATATATCTTCCTTTAAAGGAAGGGTCCCTATTAAAGTTTAGTATCCTTTTTAATATAAATTACAAATGTAATGATTTGGGTAAAATTCTATTTACATTCATTGGACATATCACAATATTTTTAGTATTTGTTATATTTCCATTGAGATGATAAAATGGAACTAGTCTTTATGCCAAGAACACACTCTAATTTACTTAGCATGCTTAGCATAATCTCAATAAGCCCACAAAGAAGCCCCCAGCTATCCGTTAGAGCTGTTGACTGTTTTGGTACCAGAAGCACAGTGGATGCCTCCATGCAGAGACAGACTCGTGTATTTTACTTTGGGTTTATCTCCTTTGTATTCTGTCCATTTGCCCCTGGCTGTCATTATTCCATGCTCATCGACAGAAGAGTTATAGTTTGCAAAAACCTATCAGGTAGGCTGGACACTAGATAATTGAGGTGGTGATCAGCCCCAGAGAAAGACAATTGATAGTGATGGTGTCACAGACTGTACCTAACAAGATCCGTACCCTCTGTCTCCTTTAGCCTTTCCCTGGAACGGACAGAATATGGAATCACGTGGACCTGTCCGATGTGAGCCCGGAGCAGGCTGTCGGTGCACAATACTCCTTGTAACCGAGAAAGAATGGGGTGTCTTTTAACACTGAGGCAGGTTATTAAATAGAAGTGTAGACCATTAAGGGATGATTTTGACCCTCGATACATTTTTTTTTTTATCTAAGCCAAGAAATGTTTGACACCACTGGACAGACCAGCATTGGCGAGGGGAAATGCTTTGCTGTGGACACAACTTGTATGTTCTTCAGAACAGACCAGTTTTCAAAATATTCCTTTCTAAGTCTCCTGCAGCCTGTAGGACTCCTGGCGAGCAACACGAGAAGGATGTTGCATGTGCTCTGAAATGGTGTTTGAAAACAAGATGGTTGGCCAGTCTTAGTAAGAATTTGCTGAATGAGAAATAAATTTTGAAATTGCATTTTAAGTTCACCTGTGCTTTAACTTGATGTGGTAGAGATTTTCCTAAGAGGCTTTTTGGTGCGCTTCCATTTTTATTAAATGCTGGGTGATGGAGATGTTGGTGTCCACGTGAAAACCTGTAAAAGCAGACCCCGGGGTGCCTTCTTGATTCCAGCAGGTAGCTACCCAGCCTCTCAAGCTGTTTTCTTCACACCCTGCTTGTCCGCTCCTACCTTTTTTTTTTTTTTTTGGAACATTGAGAGACATCTCTCGTCTCTCCCTCTCATCCTTCACCTTGCCAAGAATTTTCAAGTCTAAAATACTGCATTATTATCACACCCTAATTGCACTGACGAGAAGTGATGCAGCCCACTGACAATGGACTCAAACCAGAAAGAATGAAGACAGCGCTGGTTCTGCATGGCTATTAAACACCCTATAGTCTATATAAAAATATGCCAAGTTGAGGCTTAACAGTAATAAAATAGTATGGGTATTGCCTTCAATCCTGGCTGAATGAGCAATGCCCCCTGGTTGGGTAATTGACAAACGACATACTGTAACACACTCAGAATAGCCCTGCGTTCTCATTATGTTGAACAATAGGTTAACTAGATAACGTTGCGCCTGGCGAGATTACTTTCCACTGACTCCGAGGGTCTCCTCTTCTCCACGAGCTGTTCCTCTGATATTTCTGCGCTCTTCTCCCCAGCAGCGCACTTTCAATGCCAGTTACAAGCTCGCTCGGTGGTGCTCTTCCCCCCCCCCCCCCAGGGTCAACTGCCTTTGGGAGGGAACCAATATAGATTAACAGGAAAATATACTGCCTGATTCAAAGCGTACGGAGCCCTTCCGACGCAACGCTAGCTCCACGGAGACTGACGCTCTTTCTATCTCCATCCTGTCTGCAATTAGTAAATAATCCTCTGTTCAGAAACAGTCTTTTTGGGAAAAAAAAAAAATACAGGCAAAAGATTTATCTTTAAAGACATGGGTATGCCATGAACTTTTTTTTTTTTTAATTCTTAGAGGTTAGAACACACAAGCTGGTGGGCTTAGGCATTTGAAGTCAAGGTAAGAATTTCCAACACCTGTCTTTTGCTCCTCTTCGTCATGAAGCAACAGGGTCCCTAGTCCCTTAAACAAAGCTCTCAGGCCTCTCGGCCACTGCCTGCATGGTCAGGAGGTGAGCCCGGCTCACTTAACACTGGACATCCACAGATTTATAACAAAAAATGATAGGACTATTGTCATTGGCATTGCACTGAGTTATATCGACGTGGTTTTTCTGTTCCACAAGCCACTCCCCCTATGCACCATAACTCAACCCCTAAGTGACAATAATACTATCTCTGAAATTTATATTCATGATTATAAATTAATTCCTTCTTTGTTCCAGACCACCAGCAGCATGGACTTGTAATTTCCAAACAGCATTTATGGCATTAACTTGGGAATACTATCCATCAAGCCCGATGACAAATGTGGAAGACGGTAGTCCTGCCCGCCGCTGGCACAGGCAGCAGTTGGGTTAGGGAGGGAAAAAGAATGCTGAGCAGAGAAGTGGAGGTGGGTGGCCACCGCAGCCAGCCCCAGGAAGGAACGGGGAAGGACTGCACAAACGACATTTCAATTCAGAAAACATTCTTTACCGGCCACGTCTGCAATGTAGCCTCTTGGTCCTGTTAATAATAAGGTCTACTGTTTATGCAGACCGTATTATTATTGTTGTTATCCTGCCTATAACCTGCCAAGGCATATGTGATGTCAGCCTTTGTACAGATTAAAAAGATGGCAGCAGAGGTGTGGTGGGGGGGGGGCTGGAAAGATGACCTCAGTGAGTAAGAGCACTTGCTGCCCTTCCAGGGGACCCAGATTCAATTCCTAGCCCTCGCGTGGTGGCTTGAGATATCTGTGACCACAGTCTCAAGGGGTCTGATGCCCTCTTCTGGCCTTTATGGATACTGTGCACAAGTAATACACCAATGCAGGCAAAACACCCATACACAAAATAAGTAAATAAAGTTTTGGTTGTTTTTTGTTTGTTTTGTTTTTGGTTTTTTTTTTTTTTTTTTTTGGTTTTTTTGTTTTTTTTTGGTTTTTTTGTTTTTAAGGCCAAGCAACAAAGAGGTTGAACGACTTGCTGAATTGTGGAACTAGTGGTTTGAATCCACACCTATCTAACTTTACAGAGCGCAGAGGTACTGGGGACACAGGTTTTCAAGAAGAGAATGGTTTTCGCCAGTACCATCAACAAAACCCTCTTTAATTTGTTCCCAGGGAAATATAATCATTCAAAATAGGTAGGACTAGAGGCCAAACCCACCCAAGTTCCGATCCAGGGGATTCAACTTCCTAGCCAGGGTGGAGATGGTCCCCAGACTGGGGAAGTGGAGAGGAACCAGGAAGAAGTGGCACACGATGAGCCTAAATGTGATGCTGATACAGGTACATGCTCACACAGATGTGTGTACCAAATACATGTCCCCTTTTCATGAAGGTGGGCTCTGCCACGAAGCTGCGGCCACTGGAACATGATGTGATTCCACCCGGACTTCGGTGGGATCCTGTGAGGGGCAGGCAGACAGGAGAGAGTGAGGAGGTGTCTTGGAGCCCCTCTCTCGCTTGGAAGAGCAGTTCTCCTGTGCACGGAAATCTTCCTACTGCTCCTCCTCTCTGCCAGTCAACACATCAAAACCGAACCCCCAGCCCCCGTCCAGTCATCTTCAGGCTGCCAAGTGTAAGCCATTGGATTCTGAGAAGAAAGGCTGTGTTGCTCTTTGGGGAAAAACAAGGTTCGAAGAAGCAGGAGTGTCTAACCTCAGGCGAACACAAGCAACCTCGTCGGTCCCGGGAAGGCTGTCCAGCGACTAGCTTCAGTCAGCTTCTCCCCTCAGCCTCAGTGTTTGCAATGTGGGATCCATCTCTCACACTGTGGCTTCATGCTCATTGCCTTACAGGCATTGCTTGGTCAGTTCATCCTTTCCTGGTGTGGAAACTAAGCCCTCAAGCCAGATAGCTGCAGGTTTCCCCACCAAGGGAATTGATGCTCAGGCTCTAAGACCTGTTCCCACCTGATAACCCAGCAACAACGGCCACTCTGAGCTTTCTGAAGCCAGGGTATGAACCGTCTGACCTTGAATTCCAGTTCTGCCATTACTTGCTGTGTATACTAAATAATCCACCTGTGCTTAAATTTTTCTTCCTTACCTGTAAAGTGTGCCCATCTCATACAGTTGTGGTGAGAATTAAATGTACACATTAACCTTTGTAAAGCATTTACAACAAGCTAAATACATAGTAATTACTCAATAAATGAGGTTAGCACCATGTGTCTGGCAGCCTAGACGCATATAGACATGTCATTTATCTGCCTTCCAAATGTTCTACCCTCCTCCCCACCACTTTGTAAAATAACTCTCTCTCTGTCTCTCTGTCTGTCTCTGTCTGTCTCTGTCTGTCTCTCTCTCTGTCTCTCTCTCTCTGTGTCTGTGTCTCTCTCTCTCTCTCTCTCTCTCTCTCTCTCTCTCTCTCCTTCCACATCCCAAAGATAAGAGCCCTTCTCTATACCATGGCCACTGTCCACACCAGTCCTATAACAGGACTAGGCTTCCAGCCTCCCTTCACCCTTCGATTTCTGCTACATACCCATACATTTACATATTTCACTACACACACAATGTACAGTATTATGCACAATGTATGTTATATGTGTGCTATATATGTGTTCACAAGCTTGTACATAACGATCCTGTGTAAACAGAATGTCGTGTATCATGATTTCTAGAACTGCCTTCCCGTTATGTCTTACACTGGGTCCTCAATTTCTTCTCTGTGCCACGGTCAGTTCCTAACTTGTTGGGCATGTTCAGCAAAGTGAATGGATGGGTTTGCAGGCCAGCTTCTATCCATGGCCAGCTTCTATCCACAAAGACACGTAAAGCGCCAAGCGCAGTAGCTCCCTGCTCCTCCTCAGGAAGACAGCTTCCTCTCATTCTTGTCCAGGACTCTCTGAGCTCTCCATGCAGGAGAACTTGTGGCAGCCTCAGTCTTCGTGCTTTCGCCCAGCCCTGCTCCAGGTCCTCAGCAGACCCCACTTCTGACCTCTTCTTTCAGGTCCTGCCCAGTGAGACACCAGCTCTCTTCCTTGCTTGCTTTTCCTTGGTCACATTTTCTTCTTGTTGCTTTTCTGCTCTCTGTCAGCAAGAAAGGTTTTCAATGAAAGCCTTGACAATCTACTGCTCGATACTCTTCACAGTCTTTTTGGCCATGATTCAATGGGCATCGCTTTACAGACTCTGGCCTCCGCTTTTCTTCCTGGATCTTTCGCTATGCTAAGGGGTTTTTTGTACACTCATATATACACACAAATAAATACATATGTACATACACACACAAACATACTCTGTTTTCACATGTGGCCATACCCTTTATGACCGAAACTAGGATGCTTCTGTGGATGCAAAGGTGTTCTGTCATTAATCTGCCAGGACAGCAGGTGTTAGCCAAACATCCCAGAGGAAACGCCTACTAGCCCACGGGGCTGCTCTTTGCTCCTTTCAGGCTCTCCCTTACCCTCTTCTTCAGTGTCCACAGCTGTCCTTGTCCTCTTCTTTTTTCTTTTCAAGGCCCAGCATTTGTCCTCAGGGTTAGCTGTTCATGGAAATGTCCCTGCCCCTGTCTGAGAGAGCATGCGAGCTGTAGAGGACGTGGTAAGGCCGTGGAAACCATGAGTACCACTGCCAGAGGGAGGAAGGATGCTCTCTTCAATAGCTGAAATCCTGTTTGAGGGCAGCAGAGACCAGCACTGGCCTTCTCAGCTGGCCATCCACTTAAAGAGGATTAAAGTACAAAGGAACATGAAGTCTGGGTCCACTACCTCTGCTGCTGGTGGCTTAGACACCGCCCCCCCATTACCTTCCAGCAGACATGGGCAAAAGAGCCACCTGCATACAACACAAGATCTCTTAGGAGGGCATGGAGGACCGAACCACTGTGAATAATCCACAAGGATGGCTCTTTTGCCTCAGAGCCTGTGCTCTGGACCAGATCTGGCCAGCAGTGTGATATTAGACTCTGGTTGTCCCAGGGACCCTTGCTGCTGCTGGACTTGCTGTTAGGGTGACCCAGGCCATTTACCCAGAGAGATTTAGGAAGACAATTGTCCAAACCGGTCTCTCCTGGGAGAGTCACTCTATGGAGTAGCTATACCAGCTCTCAATACATGAAGTCCTGGCCTGGACACCCTGCTGGGTCCGTTGACTGCTGTGCTTTCCTTTTTCTCTTCTTTAAAGTTAAATATTCTTTAAATATTTCTAGGGTGCCTTATGAGTTTTTGACACATATATGCTGTGCGTAACAACCAAATTAAAGTAATCAGCAGTTCAACCATTGTTTACCTCTTCTTTGCAGTGAGAACATTCAAAGTCCTCTCTTCTTGTTATTTTGAAATATGTAATAAATCCCTTCTGGGGTAGTCCCCCTGTCACTGTGCAATGGGACACCTGCCCCTCCTCCAGCTGTCATTCTTACACACGTGTACCCCATTCCTCATGGCAGGCCAGGGCCTGAGAAGCAGGGCCAGTCGCCAAAGCCAGCTCCATGTGGCTGTGCCTCCTCAACAGTGAGTGACTCCTCTCCCCTTCCCTGAAGGAGGGGGAGGCTGTGAGGATGGCTGGCCTCATAAGGGGACTCCATCTTTGGTAAAATGTGTCTTCGGGGTTTCCACAGCCACAGGTATCCCCAACTCGGTCAACGTGGAACTTGCTGTGGAGGAAGCCCAGGGCTCAGCCACGTTCATCTCTGTGGGTGGTAAAACCAGGGTAATTACTCCTCCTCAATGGCATCATGGGACTCAGAGGAGTGCACTGTAGACCAAGCTCTCCAGAAACCCAAGGTGGCAGCTTCAAAAGCTTCGGAGTACAGAAAGATAGATCGTTTTGAGGCTGCTGGGGGCGGGCTTGTGTTCAAATGCAGCTTCTTGCTGCTTAACTCAAATTTAATTCACAGGTCAACTCGAGACTGATGAGTCCACATTTTACCCCACATCTTGGTGATGTTCTGACAAAGAGAGCCAGATCGAGGAGAGTGAGGAGGAGGGCGAGGAGACAGAGAGAGTGAGAGAGCAGAGTGAAGAGAATGAGAGTGAGGAGAGCAAGAGTGAGGAAAACAACAGCACCCCTGGCATAGGCTGGTGGCTGCCTGAGGGTGACAGGGGTGGGAGGAAAGAGAGAAGAGAGGACCTCTGGACCCCTCCCTGGACTCGCCCACAAGGGCGCATGAGGGCATAGTCTTAGGAAGCTGTGGGTGCTCCCAGGAGGAGAACACATTTAGCCAAACCTTGGCCATCCCAAGCCCTCTGAGAAGGGACCACTCTTTAGAGCCCCGGTTTTCTGGATTATATTAAAACTTTTTGTTAGCTGTCCACTGTTTTGTGGGGAATCTGTTACACTCTTTCCCGTCTCTTAAAAGTGATAGTGAGGAATATAATTAAACTGTTGTTTAAAATCTCAGAGTCCTGGGTTAGAGTCCATGTGGCCATCCTAAAGGACAATGAGGCCAGCCTGGGTGGCCATACCACCCATGTTTGGTAAACAGACCCACTCCATTCTGATGCCATTTATGAACTGTGGAGGCGACCAGATCAGTGTGGTGAAAACTCAGGAGGAGGAGAAGCAGGAGGGTGAGCCCCAGACTCTGCCAGCTGAGAGCTGTGAACCCCAAGGGGAGCCCCTCTTACCCATTTTTACTTCTGGAAGATAAGGGTTTAGCTCAGGCGATTTCCAGAAAGGGATCCGACCTGTGCCAGCTGCACAAGCAGAGAGCCAGCGCCTGTCAAAGCGCTCGCACACCGCTAGCGCTGAGCACTGAGGAGAGAGTCAGAGCAGAGCCTTCTCTCCACGCAAGGAAAGCCCGGAAGCTGGCATTTTCCGTGAAATACTGGATTCTTAAGTGTGTTCAGTGTGGAGGGCCTGGCTCTCACATTTTCCCCCACATTCCCTCGCTCTGTCCAGGAGGCCTCCTGGCCAGCAAAGACTTAGAGTGAGAATCGGCCCATCTCCCGTTCACTTGGGGTTGGGGGTCACATGCAAATTAAGGCACCCAATTTGAGTTTAAAAGTTTGGGAAGGTAAATGAGCCGGAGGCAGTCAATCTCCTTCAGGGAGCTTGCTGCAAGCTCTGTGGGAATGCAGCAGGGTGGAATCCATTTGCTGGCACCGGTGGCTCTCAGAAGAGAAGCAGCTGCCTGCTGGACAGGCCTCAGGCCACCAACTGAAAGGAAGAAACTGCAAAAGGGCCTTGGATGCACACTGAATCTTCCTCTCCAGAGTTCCCTCTGTCCCCCATTTCCCAGGGACCCCTGAGCCCTCTCAGTCCGAGAGAGGCCACAGCTCTGGTCTGCTGGCATGGACGCAATCTCCAGTTTTCTCCTGAAAGAGGACCAGGCTCACATTATTCTATTTCCCAAGGGAGAAGGTTCTTCTTCAGTAGGGTCTTGCCAGGCCTGTTGGCTCACCGCCCCCTGTGGCTTCCCTCTATCCCTTTCAGCCTGTTCCAAACTGAGCAGCTGGGACTTCTGTCCAGGGGTCATATTTCTTATGCTGTTTCTCTTGAACTGCTCACTCTGGATTTTGTTCCCTATGTGGTATGTGGGTGGAGAGGACCCAGTGGTGTTTGATAGAGCAAGTATCATGACTACCTCCCTAGGTGAAATAATAGCTGCTATTTACTGTGGACCTACTAAGTGCCAGAGAGGTACCGACATGACTGTTCCCATTTTATAGATGAGATAACTGAGGCTCTTGAGGCCCACTAGCCTCCCCAGGTTCCCACAGAGAGCAGTGAGTGGCAAAAAGGAGAGAACTTCTGCACGCAGTCCCCCTCAGCGAGCCCGGCCAAAGGGTGGCTTAGACAATACCATCCTGCCTCCTAGTGGTCAGGCCTCTGGCTCAGCTCACCACAGGGTAAGGAGTCCTCTCTCTCCCCTTTCCTGCCACCCCAGGTGCATGACAGCTGATTAGTTCAAAAAGTGGCCTTGGCCAGTCTGGGACACTGAGTCCTGGGAGCAAATGGAAGCAGCTGGCTCCCATTCTCAGACCTTGTCACCTCTCACCCAGGGAGCGGCTCCAGCAGCCTGGGGCCCACGACCTTATCAGAGCTGATCAGATGGAACACAGTGTTCATTGACTGCTGCCCGGTCAGGGGCACCGACGGCCCCCACCCGGCAACCTCCCCCTCCTCAGGTGGCAACTAACCGCTATTTCTTATTCTGTGCCCTGCAGATGCAGCATGGAGACCTTCCGTGCTTGGGAAAGTGGCCCTGGGGACAGTGTAGTGATCTGCACAGCTTGTCCCCTGGGACCACTTCCTCTACTTAATATAAGTCAAGAGGGGCAGACGGCAGAACTGTTCAACCCAGCAATGCCCTTCCAATCCCACCAAACTGCGATTGTTGATTTAAAATCTGCAGACACACACACACACACACACACACACACAGAATAGGTGTGCTGACCCATTACTCTTCCAGTCCTGGACACCTGGCGCCCGCCCTTCTTCCAAGAGAGCACATAGCCCACGCTTGTCACACCAATTAGCTTAACAGAGGTTTGTCTCTCCCTCCCCTGCAAAAGCGCATTCCCCTGCTCTGAGCATGTGTGTTGTCGGGTGATGCAAGGCTCACCAGGAGCTCTTCCAACCCCGGGTGGCTTTGAGTGGCAGGGACATTCTCTGCTGGGTGTGAGGAATCCTTGTGTGGCCCTGTCACCTGCTATCACTGCTTCCAGAATGATCTCAGAGACACAGAAATCCTGATGGGAAGAGCGAGAAAGCGTTACTACTAACGGTCTCACACTGTGCCATGAATTTGCACATCCTTTCCTCACCCCAATTCGTGTGTCGCTTACACTCAGAAAGCAATTATTTTGACAACTCTTTTTAAGATCTTTTATCTATGAATAATTTTATCCCGTCTACAGAGCGAGTTCTAGGACAGCCAAGAAAGGCTACATAGAGAAACCCTCTATAGGAAAATAAATAAATAAATAAATAAATAAAAGAATAGTTTTTATCGAATATACTTTAAAATGCACTTTCCCTTCCAATCTGCATGACTTCTGCTCACACTTTGAGATCCCAGCAAGCATTGCTCTTCTCAGGAAGGACCACCACACCCTCTCCCTGCCTTGCAGTCCAGCTGCTCATTGAGAAAAGCCAAGTGATTCATTAATGGTAAAAGCCTACGCCTGTGCCTACACACAAAATTAAGAAAGAATCGATAAAATGTGACATAAATAACTTCTGATTTTAGCAGGAGCAGTGGTTCATAGGTAAGGATCAAAGCCATCAAGCCATTTAAATATTTGATCAGACCAGATTGATGATTGCAACCCCCTTTTAAAAAACAGGTTTTCTGATAACATTATCAAGAACTATGGTGAAAAATGTTTTGTGCCTAAGGGACCACAAATAAATACATGCTTAAGTGAAACTAAAGAAATTTAATTATGTGTATGAACATTTATGCTAAATGGTTTCTCGGGAAGCCAATGGGAAATTACAGCTAACAAGCGCAACAGAATAAGGTCTGTTGTTGAAGGTTATTAGCCTAATCACATAATCCAATTTCACTTCCAACCACAGTCTCGCCATTTGTCCATGTCAAAATAAAACTATTGTTAAACCTTAATGAAATCAGAGTGGAGCCGGGGGTGGGGGGGCAGAGGGGGACAACGTCTTTCTTTAAAAATGGGCGTTTAACCTAACTTTTCTTCTAGTGCCAAAACTGGCCCAAAGATCTGAAACCAGACCACACACACACACACACACACACACACACAAACGCACGCACGCACGCGAGCGCGCGCGTAAAAAATAAAAAAAAAAAAGGAATGCAATTCTCAGTCATTTTTCTTCACAAAAGTTGCTATTAAGGGGAAGTAAACAAATTGGTTTTGCTCTCAAAAATTTGGCGAGGCAAATTTGTTCCAAGGCTGAGGTGTTCCTTGCCAGCTTTAAGCCCAAAGTGCATTTTTATAGCCAAGAACCAGGGCCCTGAAACAGAGTATCAGAAACGCTGAGCCAGCCTTCACTCGGCAGCCAGAGTGGTGACGCTGTAATTTATGGAGAACACATTTTGGTTTTGTCAGGTTTTTAAACAGAGACTGTTATAAATTTGAAGAAGCACCATCCTGTTAGGTCTTCGCACAGCGCGTGTTAGTCTTGCTACGCACCCTCCGTGTGAAGTGGCGTTCATGTCTGCAGTGGCATTGTCGTGACAGCTCATCCCAACAGCAGAAGAGGATGCCAAGTCCAGATTTGTTCTGAAAAAAACAAAACCCTCCCTGATGGAAAGCATCACGGTCATTGTCAGCATGGTGGTGACCAGCTGGAGGGCGCTGGCCAGGGCGCCCATCTTTGAGCAGAGCTCCTCTCCTGCCTCTCTTTGGTAGCATACAGTAACATGACAAGGTTACTGGGAACACTGGACGGCATATCTCATTCTAGGCAACGGGGATGGAGTGCTTCCCTCTACGTACTCAGGTTTCATAGAAAGGGTCTTGATTATTTTTATTATTATTATTCACTTGCATGTGTGTGTATGTGTGTGTGTGTGTGTGCACACATCCACATTTGCAGGTGCCCTTGAGAACAGAAGAGGGCACCAGATTCTCTGGAGCTAGACGGAGGTTGTGAACCATCAGACATGGGTTCCGGGAACTGAATTCAGGCCTCTGGAAGAGCAGCCAGTGCTGTTAACCACTGAGCTCTCCTTCTGGCAAAATTTTGTTTAAAGTTGTGACTATGGATCGTATGCCTTCCAAATAACATATCCTTAAGTAATAGAAAGAGAAGCCTTGAAAATAATTCACAATGCCTGTAATCCCAGCACTCAGGGAGGCAGAGGCAGGCAGATCTCTATGAGTTTAAGGCCAGCTTGGTCTACAAAGAAAGTCCAGGACAGCCAAGGCTACACAGAGAAACCTTGCCTTGAAAAACAAACAACAAAACAGATTCACACTGAAGGGAGGTGCCAGCAGCCAGCAAGGAGCTCTTTCCCCTCTTTTGTGGAGATGTGGATGGAGAAGAGGCAATGAAGGGTAATGTCAGCATGTAGGTCACCTCTTCAAATAAAATTGCTTTCTGTAGGAGAAGAAGCAGGTTAGTAAGGAATCCTGAAATCCAAGCCATCAGTCACTCTTCTGCCCTCTTGGCTTAAGGTATGTGCACTATAAGGAGGGTGACTTAAGATTCTCACAGCAAGAGCTCTTCATTACAACCCCCTACCCCCACTACAGGCTTTTGGGTTTTCTTATTTTCTGAAGCAATTGTCATTATTGCAAAATAGTTAGACAGTGTGGTCAACATAGGGATCCGGAACTTAGACTTCGGTTTCCCCTACCATTTCCTTGGGGTTTGAATTCTGAGATCCATACCATGATGTGGGAATGGAGGATGCCGGTGAGGAGCAAGGCCAGGGGTTAATCGGTCATTTAGGAGAGAATGAAGAAGGGCGGGGAAGAAAGAACAGAACACTATGAAAAATTTTTCCCTGAGTATGGCATGAACCGTGATGTGGCCGTGACACCATTTAAAAAGGTGATCACAGAAGCAGTGATAGTAGCTAACGTCTATGCTACACTCACTGGGCTGTGCACCCTTGACTTCACTCTAGTGTCAGGTAAGGAAGTGAGCCTTCAGGATGAGGCAGTTTGCCAAGGTAAGCATCACTCCTAGAACAGCTCTACTAGACGGCACTACACGGCATGCCTTGAATTGCCTATCAATAGTGTTCTACCTGTGCCTACTTGATCGCTGATTCATCATGGCCACACAGGGGCACATGGCCAGTACACAATAGAATAAGAATTTGGACTCCTACAGGCTGATGTTGAGGTCTGCCTTCTTAACCATTATGTTGTGTATTTGCTACAAACTTTTTTAGGGAAAAAAAGAGAGAGAGCAAAATTGGATGTGTGTATCACTGTAATTGTGTTTGCATGGGACTGCAGGATGATGACTGATTAGATACAAACAGGTTAGATACCAGAGATTCTAAAATAATTTCTTTCTACTCTATATTTTCTAAATGTTCTTCTACTGTAATGTCTGACTTTTCTAATGAAAATAACATTTTTTAAATTTAGCCATAAACCTGTAGTATGTATAAGTGCTATTTATGGACACTCAGAGAGTCAATACAATGAAGGCAAGAAGAAGAAGAAGAAGGAGGAGGAGGAGGAGGAGGAGGAGGAGGAGGAAGAGGGCCAGGCAGTGGTGGCACATGCCTTTAATCCCAGCACTAGGGAGGCAGAGGCAGATGGATCTCTGTAAGTTCAAGGCCAGCCTGCTCTACAGTGAGTTCCAGGATAGCCAAGCTTACACAGAGAAACCCTGTCTTAAAAAAAAAAAAAAGAAAGAAAGAAAAAGAAAAAAGAAAGGAAAGAAAAGAAAAACAAAGTAAGAAATGAAATGAAAAAGGAAGAGAAGGTTCTTTGGACAAGAGTCATGAAACCAGAGACAGGAATCTATGACCACCTTAACTGGCCCAATGTCCCTCTGAGCTCAAAGACCCATGTGTCTTCGGACCCCAAGAGCATCAAATCTGAGAATCATGTCAATGGCCACCAAAAAAGCTCCAGTCATGAAGGACATTTTGTCCATTTGGGGGGATTTTAATATGAACTGGAACTTAGGTGTTACAGAATTAATTCCTGTTCTCCAGCCCTGCTAAGAGCCTAGGGTATGCTGGTCGTGAGGGAAAGCTGAAGAGACGAGGCCCCTACCACAGGGAACAAGTCAGTCAGTGAGAGAAAACACGTAAAGATAAAAGATTGCCTGGAAGGCGTATACTTCACGACACGTGTGAAAGGAGAAAGTTGTGATTACAAGGAAGCACACATGAGCGTGTTGCGAGTTGGTGGGAGGCGACCCTCCTTGGGTCTGCAGCCTTGCTAACTCAAACATGGGGCAGTTATTCATGTCTGCACCAAACAAAAACTCTCATGAAAATGTCAGCAAACTGACAAAGTCCCACTTCGTAATAATCCCACTTAATAAAAACGCCCCTTAAACAAGAGGTCAGTCCGGCGGTCTCACTAAAATGCCCAACGGCTGCCCATCAACATTACCTGGGGACAAACCAGCATCTTTTAAACACGCAGGGAATCGGGTTATATACGCATAAATTAACTGCCGCTCAAATAAAGAAGGAGACGCTGTTCAAACCTGCGCTCATCTTTATTGGCTTCGTAGCCAGCCAACGATCATCACACCAAACGTCATGAAAGACCCTCTCTCTCACTCAATAATCCAATTGAAATCCAGGGGATCCATCCAGGGGCCGCAGCTCTCAAATGGGCCATTTTATAACCTGGGCACAGGTTAATCATCCTTAGCCGCCTCGGTGGGCCTCACCCAGGCTGCTGCTTACTGCTGAGGTCCCAGCAGCCTCCTGTTTTATGGCTAGTTAATTATTCTTTACTAACATTAATGTACTCTGAAACTGGAGCCATCAAACAATATGTTGAAAGAGTTGTCGATTCTCTTTTATTGTTGTTGAACTGTTTTGTTGTTTGTTTGTTGTTTTTTTTTCCACATTCAGGACCCTGTTGAGTAAATAAATAAATAAATTCTATCCATTTACCTAAAGCTTTTTCCTGAATGTCCAAGGGATTCATATGGGCCTCTAAAATATGCAGTCCCTTGCTATAGGAGAAAAATCTAAATAAATCCGGAAATCAAAAAATCTAAATAAATCAAAAATCAAATGGAATTGAAAAAAAAAAAAACATTAATTGAAGAGTTTAGCATGGAGAGAGTGTCCACAACCTCCAGGAATTCCCTCACACACATGCCCGCACATACCTACTGAAGTGAATCTGTAAATCTGTCTCCGAACTCCTAGGACAAATGAAGGCACGGGAACAGAATTGATTCATTTGTTTACTTATCAAGTATTGACTTCACACCTTAGACAAAAGATGTTGAATTGTGATTACAGACCACGAGATTTAAAAAAACATAACAAACAAACAAACAAAAAGCTACCCTCAGTTTTCCCACTGCGTAACATATCATCCAGCGTCACAGACAAAATTTCACAGTTAGACATACGGTTACAAGTTATGAGAATTTATAAAGGAAGATAATAATATTCTACGATGGCAAATACTAGGAGACAGCAAGACCAAACCGCACAGGGGAGAGAGTGCAACTGAACGCGAGGCTTCCCTGAGGTGCTGCTAATCTCCCCAGCTACGGTCTGAAATAAAGGCTAAGGAGACACCGCACCTCCCAACAGCCTGCGCGGCCGGGGATGACCACGTGACTACGTCCTGGCCGATGTAAGCGGGCTGCAACCTTGTGCAGCTTCTGCAAAGTCAGCAACCTCTGTGCCCCTTCGACCTCTGACAAACGCTGGAGCCTTAGTGGTCTGCAGGACTCAGGGAGACCTGCAGGTAGGTGGGCCGTGTGCCTGCGAGAGAAAGGGAGAAAGGCTCCAAAGGACATTCCAGAAAAACCCTAAACTCCAAGCATAAACGAGAGTACTGTCTCTTGTTTCACCCATCTCTCCTTAAACTGTGGGTCACGGCCCCATACTGAATGAGGGGATTCCCCACCCCACCCCCCAAATTCTGCCACAGCAAAAGGTTTCTAAAGGTGTATGAGTGACAATCAAGCTCTCAGTGAACACAGGAGTTCGGGTAGCTGTGACCCTGTGGCATCACGTGACTTCACCAAGGCCCTGAACCTCCGTACAAGACTAACCAACAAGGCCTGAAACACTCAGGCTCAGATCTGATGTTGTTTCGTAGTATGGGCGGCAGTGTTCTTACTGCACAGACAGTTTTCTACTCTTATCAAAACATAGTAGCTTGATCAAGTAAGACCAAGATTTAAAAAATGTTCTACCCATCGTTCCTCAGCATGAGGATCAAATTAATATGTCTTTGGAGTGCTTTATGTCAGGATATTTAAAATTACTGTTTGGTTACCAACTTGAGTTTCTTTTTATTTTATTTTATATTTTTATTTATTACAGTTCATTCACTTTGTATCCCAGCCGAAACCCCCTCCCCCAACCCCTTCTAATCCCACCTTCCCTCCCTCTTCTCCTATGCCTCTCCCCCAGTCCAATGATAGGGGAGGTCCTCCTCCCCTTCCATCTGACCCTAGTCTATCAGGTCTCATCAGAACTGGCTACATTGTCTTCCTCTGTGGACTGGTCAGGCTGCTCCCCCTCAGGAGTAGGTGATTCAAAGAGCCAGCCCCTGAGTTCATGTCAGAGACAGTACCTGTTCCCCTTACTGGGACACCCACTTGGACACTGAGCTGCCATGGGCTACATCTGTGCAAGGGTTCTAAGTTATCTCCATACATGGTCCTTGTTTGGAGTCTCAGTCTCCCAAAAGACCCCTGGGTGCAGATTTTTTGGTATGGTTGCTCTCCTTGTATAGCTCCTGTCCCCTCCAGATCTTTGTCTCCCCCTTCTTTCATAAGATTCCCTGCACTCTGCCCAAAGTTTGGCATTGAGTCTCAGCATCTGTTTTGATACCCTGCTGGGTAGAATCTTTCAGAGGCCCTCTGTGGTAGGCTCCTATCCTGTTCCCTGTTTTCTCCCTCTTCCGATGTCTGTCCTGTTTGCCTTTCTGAATGAAGATTGAGCATCTTACCCAGGGTCCTCCTTCTTGATTAGCTTCTTTAGTGTACAGATTTCGGTATGATTATCCTATATTATATGTCTAATATCTACTTATAAGTGAGTACAGGAATGAGGGATACAGCTGGGATACAGAATTAACAAAATGTTACTAATGAGAATAATAAAAAAAAACTAAAAAAAAAAAATAAGTGAGTACATACCATGTGTGTCACTCATCACAATGGCTAAGATCAAAAACTCAAGTGACAACACATGATGGAGAGGGTGTGGAGAAAGAGGAACCTTACTCCATTGCTGGAGGGAATGTAAACTTGTACAACCACTTTGGAAATCAATCTGGCGCTTTCTCGGACAATTAGGAATAGCGCTTCCTCAAGATCCAGCTACACCATTCCTAGGCATATATCCAAAAGATGCTCAAGTATACAACAAGAATATTTGCTCAGCCATGTTTGTAACAGCTTTATTTGTAATAGCCAGAATCTGGAAACAACCCAGATGCCCCTCAACTGAAGAATGGATACAGAAATTGTGGTACATCTACACAATGGAATATTACTCAGCAATAAAAACAAGGAAATCATGAAATTTGCAGGCAAATGGTGGGATCTAGAAAAGATCATCCTGAGTGAGGTATCCCAGAAGCAGAAAGAGTTTCTTTAAAAACAAAACAAAAAAACATTAATTTTTAGCTTGGGACTCAGATAGCATCTCCAGCTTTCTGTGAGATGGTCCCATTGTACTCTGTGTTCATGGAAAGTGGCAGTCTTAGCACTGACAATTGTAAAAGCAGAAGCTCGATCAACTCTGAAAAATTAGATTCCGCATGCCCTACAAGATCACGTTTTCAACAAAGATTTCATTCTTGATTTAAAAGTAAGCGTGCAAATCCATCTTGTTAGAATACAAAATGGCATTCATCTTTAACAAATGGCATTAAGCATGCCAAAGAATTCTTTTTAAAACAAATCTCCTTATGATTTATTATCAGCATGTTTTGAGGTGTATGCTTTCTTCATATGACTATTCACCCAGGGTCCCCTAAAAGCAAGTGGGGATGCAGGGCAGAATAGGAAACACCTGATAAGTCCTGCATTAGCTCGCTGTCCTCAAGGCCCACTATTGTGAATGGCTCGTCCAGATCCAGAGCTGGAAATCGGGTTCCAGGAAACGAACAACCATCAAGACGTTTTTGCTGATCACTGCTTAGGTCTGAATATGGGTTTGTGTCCCTCAGGGTCTGCTGTTGAAATGTAATCCTCATTGTGAAGTACTAAGAGGGGAGAAATTTAACCTGACCATGGGGTTCAGCCTCGGGGCAGGATTAGGGTTAGATATGGTCATCAAAGTGGGGCCTCTGGCTGAATTCTGGTGGCTTTATAAGGGAAAAGACCACAAGAGAGACACACATCTTCGTCCACACTCCCTGCCACTGCCTGTGCTGCTTCTTGCAGAACCATAAGCTACCACAAACTTCTTCTCTTTATAAAGAATGAAGACTCAGGCGTTCCGTGATAGTAACAGAAACAAACTAATACAACACAACATTGAAATAGTTCATCAAATAAAATCCTGTTCAGAAAGCAGCGTTGTTCAAATAAAAGCTACAACCCATGTCATCAAGCCATTCCCTCCTTTCCCTTTGTTCCCACCCCCAACCTCACAGCAGCCCTGTGGAACCTCAGAAGATTCCCAACGATCTTAAGAATCTAATCAAAAAAAAAGAGAAAAAAACAACAAAAAACTATGGAATTATCTGAGTTGTGGTAAACTAGGCCAGCATGAGAAACCCAAGTCTTTCCAGCATTGAGAACAGAGAGACCCAGGTGTAGTGGAAGTTTTGATTGTATTGTTGTGGGTATTTTGTTGTTGTTGTTGTTGTTGTTATAGCCCCAACTGTGGGATTCAGGAATGCTTTGTCCGTAGCTGATAGCAGCCGTCAAGTGAAAAATAGCCCTGTGAGAGGGCCTGTGGTCCTTGTCAGGAGCAAACTGCCTTGTGCAGGGGGCGTAGTTTTTGCTAGTTGAAAAACATCCTGGACTCTGAGAGGGTATAAATAGAAGCCCACGGACAGAGAGAAAAGCTCTGCTTTTTGGCGTTTCTTTGTTTCGCTTCTCTTTGAGATACCCCTAGAGAGAAAAGCTTAGGAGAACTCTTTGTACTGGTTCTGCTGAATCCTGCTGCTACTGCTGCTGGTGGTCCTTGTTGCTGCTTTTGCTTTTGCTCGGTTGCTGGGTTGCTCTTTGACTGGACTGCTGGTATCCTGACGAGGAAGAAAGGAATCACCCCAAGAAACTACATCTAAAGAGATCCACATTCTCCCATCCCTGTTAACCTTCTTTCTCTCCTACCTAAAGTCAGTGGGTTGAAAGGGAGGTAGAGGCTTTTAGGAACCCAATGACTCTAACCAGCAGGAAGTAGCTAAAGAGAGCTACGCCCCTTTCCCCACTAACCTTCTTTCTCTCCTGTTGTTGAGGTGTTGGAAGGGTTTAGGGTAGAGAAAGGAGAAAGAGACATAAGGAACCCCAAATAAACTAGGTTTTTAAAAGTCAAAGCCTACACCCACAGGTCTTTCCAGAGAGATATTTAAAAGCATCATTAAGGGCGGAGGACAGAGTGTGGGGGTTGGGCTGCAGGAGTGAGACACAGCACACCCAGTTACTGCAGTCTCCAGGTCTGGCTTAATCAAAGAGCAGCACTTCTCGACCCATGCCTTGAGACCCCCACAGGAGCCACATGTCAGATAGCCCATATACCAGATATTTACATTACAATTCATAACAGCAGCAAATTACAGCTATGAAGTAGCAAGGAAATAATTTTATGGTTGGGGGGGTGGGTCACACCACATAAGGACCTGTATTAAAAAGTTGCCTCACTGAGAAAGTTGAGAACAACTGTAGGAGAGCTTGGACCAAGACGTACTGGCTAGTTTTGTGTCACCATGACACAGAGTCAATCGGGAAGAGGGAATCTCAATTGAGAAAATGTTCCTGCCGCACACATGGGCCTATGGGCAAGCTTGCAGGTCATTTTCTGGGTTGATAAGTGATGTGGGAGGGCCCAGCTCACTGGAGGCAGCGCCATCTCTGGGCTGATGAGTCTGGATGCTCTAAGAAAGCAGGTTGAAAAAGCCAGGAGGAAAAGGTCAGAAAGCAGCGCTCCTCCACGGCTTCCTCACCAGCTTCCATGTTCCAGGTTCCTGCTCTGCTTTAGTTTCTGCTCTGACTTCCATCAGCAACAGGGTGTGACCTGAAGGGTGTAAGCTGAAACAAACCCCTTCCTCAAGGTGTTTTTGGTCCTACAGAAACCCTACCAAGCACTAGTTTCTACTGTCCAGAAATCAGATGTACAAGTTGTATCCAGGTCCTCAAGCCTCTTGATCCTGAAAAAAATCCCTACCAAGACACAAGCACAGGGCTGCACTTTCTCTCCCTGCTGAGTCTGGCTACCTTAAGCTCTCCTTCAGCTGCAAAAAGGACAGCTGCACTAGAACCCCACCCTCCTCCACCCCCGGCACAGCTCACAGGGCCTTCTCTTGGGAGCAGGTTCCTCCCCCTCCAAAGATTTCCATCACACACTTGTTTGGCCTGCAAATAAATTGGCAACGCAGCTGAATTTAATCTTTTGATTCCCCCCTGAGAACCAATTTCTACAAGCCATTCCCATGTAGACAAAAAGATTTTGTCTCACTAAACCTGTTTATTGACCAAAACTGTCGCCTCTGCTCTGACCACTGACCTTATCTGAATATTCAAATCTATTACAGAGCGCAAGTTCAAATGATTTTGGTGCCCTCTGGAAGCCCTGTTTTCGTAGTGAGCTGATTACGAATGACAATATTATAAGGGCTTTAATTGAGATTCTTCAAACAATTTGCACCCTGGATTTACAAACCTAATATATTCTGAAGTGTGATGCTGCTGACAGTAGGGTTTGGGGTTGTTGGTTTTGTTTACCATTTTGTTTGTTTTCCAGGTAAGTTGTCCACGATTTGCAAAAGCTAGCACTTCTCCTAGCCTGTCTCAAGCCAAATAATCCTTACCCATCTGTCTGAAAACAGAACAACTTTCGCATCCCAATGTAAAGCACAGTTCTGAGAGTTTAGGATTTTCCTCACCCATCCCCCTCAGAAGCACGGTTAAGAGGGCAGTCTACCACCTTAGCACCCCCTGAAGGAGGAGAGACTTCACCCCCATACCTCCCGTGGGAGAATACAGGTTTTAATCGTTTGTGCGGGCCTTGGGTAAGCCGATTACTTCCTGACCTCCCAGTCATCAGGAGAGGATAAAATAATTATACACGCAACTCACAAAATTGATGTTTGGACAGAATTAATTCATTCATGTCAAAGGTTTAAAAAAAATCAAAAGGCGTACCTGAAAATGTAAGCTGTTTTTATTCGACAGACATAATTTTTTAAACAATGGAGACCCAGCTGATTAAAATGTCAATAGTATAAAAGCCTAGGACCTCTATTACAAATGCCAACCCCAGTAAACTGAGGGCTTTTATCAACTGTGTTTCACATGGAAGGTAAACAAAAGCTTGGAGGTTTGGGGGAGGAAGGGAAAGGCTTGGTTTGGTTTGGTTTTTTTGAGACAGGTTTCTCTGTGTAACCTTGGCCGTCCTGGTCTCGGTGTGTAGACCAGGCTGCACTCAACACAGATCAGCCTGCCTCTGCCTCCAGAGTGCTGGGATTAAAGGCGTGTGCCACCATGACCAGCTGAGGCCTCCTCCCTCCTCTCCTTCTGGTCCCACCCTCTTTGCCCTTTTCCCCCTCCCCTTCCTCCCAGAAAAGGGGAACTTCCACCACCACCACCACCACCACCCCACCCCCCCCACACACACACACCCCACCCCCGCTATCAGCCCATCCCAGCACTTAAAGTCTTCCCAGGACTGAGAGCATCCTCTTCCATCTGGCCCCACTCTTATAACATGGAGCAGGTGGATAAAAGATGCAAGCAGCCAGCTTTTTCCTGCATGGCCTCATTACCTCAGTTGGCTGGTGGGGAGCCTAGACAGCCTTGATTTTCCTTTGTCCTTGGTCTGGAAAACTGGCTGACCTATGCAAACACTGGAAGCCCTTCCTCAGCAGGGACCTGTTCATTCATTTCATCCAGCTTTGTCTAATCCCTGGCGACTGGTAAGACTGAAAAGCTAGCTCATGAGCAAGAAGATGCTGTGAGGTGTAAGGTAATAGAGCTAATGAATTAGAGGGACTGTCACTAACTTCACCCTTGCACTGCTACAGCCAGTGGCAGGCAGTGGAATGAATGAATGAATGAATGACTTCTTCTACATGTGCTTCGAGGGACCTGTTGTGGCGAGCAGTATAGGGCATTTTCACTCTCAGTTCTTGACTCTGGTAAAATGAAGTACAGCATTCCAAATCAGGTGTAAAGTCCAGCCCTGAAAGAAATGACCTGTCCGAGTGCTAATATTTCAGAATCTCTAAGTTGAAAACTCACTGCGGGTAATTTATAGCCCAGATTGGCTGAGTTCCCCTCCAAGACAGTGCATTTAATCAAAGTTAACTGGTGAAAATTATGAAGCCTCTTAATTGAGCTCTCCTACGGTGGGCGTTCAGGGCAGCCGCGTGAGCACCACAGAAAACAACAAAATGAATAAACCACGCTTTCCTCGGGTTCCATTTTCAAATACGACGTCTGGAATGAAGAGCTGGGATCTCCAGGCGGTGATCTTCATGCATAGTATAGTGTTTGTCCTGAATTTCATTGCTTTGAAAAAGAGGCATGAAAAGTCTTGATTTAGTTGGCATTTAATGTGATTTTTATAGAACTTCTGTGATATAATCAGTCGCAATGGGAATCGGTGGGGAAACTTACAGAGCAGTAAACCCTTAGCTATTGCTCTCTCTGTGCTCTGATTGGTTTGCTGGGTATACACAGCTGAAAAAATCCCAGTTCACATACACCTACTCTATTTGTAGACACCCATAATGATTGAGTGCGGGCCGGCACCATCCCTTCTCCCAGCCAGCCAGCCAGTCAGAACGCAGGGAAGACAATAGGTATGTTGGAACAGCAACAAAGAATGTGTGGCTGTAAATCACCTCCCGTTTCTGCATAGCTGGGAATAGTAACGCACAAGCTATAGGCAAGTATATTAATGTCTCCTGCTCTCCATAAACGAAGAGCTGTGCACAGCAATGCGCTCTTGATTGTTATTCCAAGATAGCTTTTTCGGTATTAGAGTCTCTGCCTTATTATGTTTTTTAAGCAAAATGTGTATTTTGCTATTATTTAGAAGCAATCTCTCCCTTTTGTTGGGGCCCATAAGCATCTCTTTCTGGCAGATCAACAACATAGTCTTTGCTGCCCGGTGATTGACTAGTGATACGTTTAGAACTCAGAGGTGTACAGTTCCCAGAGACCTTAATGAGATCAGAGAGGAGGTCTTATTAACGACCAGAGACTTGCCTTCATCTCATCAATTCCAATTCAGAAAATCATCGGAACTGTGTGGAAATATAAAATCAAATGCAACACATTACATTTACATGTTTTGAATATGCTTGCCCGTGCATTTAATTTAGACTTCATGAAATAGCTATATGCAACCAAAACATCAGAGTTATTAAAAACAAATTTGTGAAGGATTAACGGCTGTGGGATGCGTCAGTCTCTACCTTTGCCCAAGTCTTTTGTTCTCAATATTGGCCTCTTAATCATTCACTTGTATTTGTTAACATAATTGTGTGTGGGTATTTCCACGTAGTGAGACTCATAGGGTGCTTTTGGCTTTTGGACAAACCCTGACTGATCCTTTGAACTGCATAAAATTGGCTCCAGAGTCTGGTTACACCAGCTCTGAATGTTTGCTTCATTCTGTATGATTCCTAGTCAGTTGGAACAAGGGTAACAGGGACTGCCATATGAACTATGAGCTGTACGCCAAGGGGGTAAATTCACTGTTATTCTTGACAATCATCAAATATGTCAAGATTTGGAAAGGGTTAAAATATTTGTATTCAGTTTCCTTTATCTTCCCTTATTTTTCTGTAGTTTTGAAAGGCTACCTGAGTGGGGGAAACAATGAAAACCAAATTGCTGTACACGAAGTTTCGCTCTTGAATAACTAGGGAGATTAATTCACTTGACTACAATGCCTCATTACTATCCCAGCTACCCAAAAATGAAATATCGCGTATGGTACCCCACAGGTCATAATCCTATAGTGATCACAGCAGGGCTGGGCTCGATTATGGGAAACGAGGCCCCAGCCACTGCTCCCAAACACCCCTGTCTGCCAAGCAGCTATCAGGGTACTATAATTGTGTTTACCTATTACCGTGCCTTTATTTCATTACTTAGGACTTTTGAGATGCTATAAAAGGAGACAAAATTCTGAAAGATCCTGGAAGCTCTTACCAATGAATGCTGTGTTTAGGGAGACCTTCCCTTGCATTCTTAGAAAAAAAATCATTTCTGCCTTCCTTCACCTACATTTTATGGCATATTCTCAAAACCCTCACCAATGTTAGAGGCAGAGAAGCACTGTTCTTCCCAGGACCACTGCCTTATCTGCTTCTTCTGTCTTGGGATGGGTGATGAATGAGTCTGTGGCTTGTGAATTGTTTCCTCATTGCATCCTGCCTGGCTTCTCACCAGCTCCTTTTTATGGTGATGTGTTTATCCTTCTTCCAGTTGGTCACTGATAATAATTGCTGCCATTAGTTAAATGCTTAGTGTTTTTTAGGGCTTGCTATATTTTCATTTGATGTTCATAGCAAACTGTCACAACAGGATCAAACACACTGAATGATTTTTGGGCTGTCCGACACAGCTCAGAGCACTTCTCCCTCAATTTCATGGATTCATACCAACAGTCTGTTTGCTAGCCATATCAACCCCATTTTAAGACGAAGGAACTTAAAACTGTGCTCAGTCCTCATATGACTTGATGTGCTGGTATGGAAGGATAGGGCTCCCCTTTGCTGAGGGTGTGGTGATGGGAAATACGAGGAGGAGGGAAGTGAGGGTGCTACGATTGGGATATAAAGTGAATAAATAAATAAATAAGATGAAAGAGCTTAAGCCCAGAAGAATTCAATGACTTTCCCAAAACCACAAAGTTAGTTCACAGAAGATTTAAGCTTTGAACCCAGGCAATTGGTTCCTAAGGCATACGGTCCTATCAGGAGCTGTCAACCTTGTTTTTTGTTTGTTTGTTTGCATTTTTCAAGACAGGATCTCTCTGTGTAGCTTTGACTGTCCTGGAACTCACTCTGTAGACTGGGCTGATTTAGAAATCACAGAGATTGCCTGCTTCTGCCTCCCACGTACTGGTATTAAAGGTGTGTGCCAGCACTGCCCGGCGACCTACAACCTTGTTTCAAACCAGAAACAAAAGTTCAAAACGGTTGAAAAACTTGCCCAAAGTCACAGTATCTGTCTAGGAATGCCTGGTTCCAAATCCCACTGGTTCCAAATTCACTGTGTTGCTGGTTCAGTGTTTCTGTTGTAGGACAAGGGTTTGGTGGGGTGAAACCCATCTCATACTGGCCAGGAAGCTGAGAGGCAGTGAGGATACACAAGGCATCACCTCCAAGAATGCACCCCAATAGGCTACCTCTTCAAATTATGCCTCATTTCTGAGAGTCTCTATAACTCCTGATGATGCCTCAAACCAATGAACCTGTCAGTGGATGAGCCCATTGTTGACTTAAGAGTCCTCATAATAGAGTCACCTCTCAAAGCCTGGGTGCCCAGCTGTGGTCCAAACCTGAGATACATGGGGCTTTGCGGGGGGGGGGGATTGTTTCATACCCAAACTCAAACAGTGTCCACAGCTCTAAGGGCTTAGGACTATATCTTGCTACCTGCCACCAGCTGGCTCTTAGCAGTTTCTCACTAAACAGACACACACACACACACACACACACACACACGACCTAACTAAGGCCAAGTCTGGCCATCCTGGTCATACTCCGTGTCCTCTCTAACTCCCTTCCATTGCTTTGCAATAGTGGTCTCTATATTGACCTGTAAGAAAACAGTGCAATCTTAACTAGACTGGAGCTCTCTTAAGAACAGATAAGCCTCCTTTGTCTTCTGCCTAAGCACATGGCAGGCAGCTTCCTCTGTAGCTCTTTCCTCTTCTTCCTAGAGGCCACATGTGCTACATTCCCTAGTGTCCTGCAGAGATATCATTTGACTAGGGGTAGCATGATAGCAGCCATGTTCTGCTTCTGCCCCCCCACACACACACACATACACACACATACAATTGCTCCTTTCCCTTTTAACAGGCTTCCTATCTCAGCATTGCCTTCAAGGATGGAGAGGTAGCAAACCGGAGGCAGACCCTGAGTTCTTCCGTGAAGAGGAACCACTTGGACCCCAGGCACTAGGAACTCTGACGTGAATGAGCATGGTTTTGTATTCTGTTTGTCAGAGTCACCCACATTTGGACAACCCGGCTTGTTAAAGAAACCCACGCTCTCCGCCTCATACCTGTGAGGAGTGGCAGTCTGCCCACTGCACCAGTGAACTGCTTTAGCTGGGAGAAAACCAATCATAGCTGTTTAAATTCTCCAGCTTCCTACACTCTGTCACCTGACGGAAGCAACATCATTGTTACCCAGGGTACACTGGTGCCATCCTACCTGAAAGGTGATGACTGCTTTTTAGAATACCTTAGCATTAGACAGCAAAAGTACAAATGTACAAGGGTGGCATTTGTTTTCCGGGACTCTTCTGAAGTTACACTGTATTATTCATGTGATGTCACACCCGACTTTGTGCTTAAGGGCTTCCTTTTATTGCAAAGTAAACATGTACTTGTTGTAGGAGTTTAAGAAATTAAAACTTGAGCCCAAAAAGGAAATTAAATGTCCACAAACGTACATGAGAAACAATATGCCAGAACACTCATTACCCAATCTCTTACATTAGAGTCGGTGGGTGTAGAGTGTTATCAGTGTCCGAAAAGCACTTCTGAAGGATGCTCTCTGCGGATCAGCTATCAGGAAGATGCACTTACAGTCTAGGGCCAGGTGATGAGGGTAGTGAGCGTGTGCTTTTTTTTTTTTTTTCTTTCACTGATTTGCTCATTAACAACAGTGACTTGTGTTTCCTCTTGGAAACTTCTGTAAAACTTTCTGTAGAAGAGGTGTGTGTGTGTGTGAGTGAGTGTGTGTGTGTGTGTGTGTGTGTGTGTGTTAGGGCACATTCATGAGGTCAAAGTGGCTGAGGTATAACAAAATGCATCTACTGCCTTTCTGCCTTTGTTCGGCTTTTTCAATTCAGCGGTCATCCAGCAGGAATGGAGAGAAGCCCAAAGGAAACAGCAATTTTTCTCTTGAGAAATGAGTAAACAGTAACTAATGAGTAAGTAGAGGCTGGGGGCCGTGAGAGCACTCGGTGGGTTGTGTTGTTTGCTCAGGGTTCCTGAAACTCTCCCCTGCCCTTGCTCCAGCCTCTTGTGGGTAGGGAACATCCCCACTCCATCGACTGTGAGTCGGCCGCAGAGCTTACTTGGAGCATGGACCTTAGACAGAGGGCTTGTAACAGGAATTTCACATTTCTCTCCCAACAAAATAGGTCTGTCCCTTTGGGATTCTGTCCCGCCCCAGTGGGGGCGTGTGCCTTCAACACACAGCTGCTGCTCCTTCAACAGCCCCTGGAATGGCAGCCGCTGGCCTGAGCACACCTACAGTGGGATGTGGCCTACCAGCAGGAAAGAGCAGGGTATGCCTGCTATGTCAGTGCACAGCGAGAGCTGACAGGGCAGAAGAATACAGAATGACAGCATAAAGATCTGAGATGTCAGGCCCTCCAGAAAGCGTTCGAGACCCTCCCATCTTTCCCTGCCTCCCAGGTCAGAGTCATCTCTCCTTCTGCTTCCTTAGTGCTTTGCCAGTTTGCCTGTCTCTGTTACGGCACCCATTTACCAGCTTCTTTTGCACCTGTATCCATGTACATTTTTCCCCCTGTAATAGAAGAATCGTTGTTTTGTTTTATTATTCATTTCATTCTGCTGAGGGGACATACGTTGCGGCGTCTTGAGATTGTCTGGTGCATGGATGGGGTAGACAGCAAGGACCACAAAGGTCTTCAGAAAGGTGGTGTGGAGTAGAACTAAACAGCTCCTGTTTTCCTGACTCTTGCAGGGCAACACAGAATGGAAACTGCTGCAGAAACTACATCATACTTCTGGCCAGTATATAAGGAATAAGCAGGAATCCAATTAGGACAAATTACACAAGAGACAGAGCACTATGCATGAAAGGGACTGAACCACACAGTCAAGGGACCTGAAATCTGTTTCTGACGTGGCTACTGACCAGCCAAATTTTATTTGGGAAAATTCGTTAACATCTCAGGTCCTCGGTTTTCTACACTGAGGTTAAAAGAAGAGTCATTTTACTCTGAAGTCTACTACAGGGGACCCCAAAACATGTATACATGTGACATAAGCCTAGAAGGCCAACTTGGTACCTGCTTTCTGTGAGAGGGCTCAGATCCCATCTCCTTCCAGGAAGCTACAGGGGAAGTCACATTGAGCATCACTGCACTTTGGGGGATTCCTGGTTTTTGGTAACTTTTCACAGGCATGGTTTTCATTAACCAAAACAAACAAACAAAACTGAATGTGTAGTAATTGGGTACCAGACTGTTCTAAAATTAGGGCTTCCTTTCACTTCCCTTAGCTGCCAGGCAGAGCTCCATCTTCCTGCCATTTCTCTTGGGTCTTTTTCATTCTCTTCTTACATGTTGATTACAAGTCTGTATCCTAAATCAGCCTGCAACCTCTGCAGAGCTGTCCCCCAGTGTGAGAGAGACCTATGTCAAAACAGTAGACAGAGCTGCCCATTGTAGAATAACTCTCATACAGCAGTTAGCAATACGAAGTGCTACCATTCAAAGGGGGGCCCTATTTTCCACAAATCACTGTGTCATCAATTATACCTCATTTACTAGTGATGACCCCTAATTGAAGAACCAGGGAACTTCATATTTATAATACTGTGCAAAAGATATACAGCATCTTGTTCTAAAATGCACTTCATTCTCCTGACCTCTTTCTGAGAAGATAATACCATACCATGCCATTTCCTCTCTGGCCGCAGGCTTTGAGGATGAGGTTGAGTCACGGCATAAAGGAAAAAACACACAGATTTCAGACTCTGATCTCCCGTGTTCAAAATTCACTGTCTTTTTATAGGTCTCATGACTTTGGGCATAGTTCTGGTTTTGTTTGTTTGCTTGCTTGCTTTTTTAAACTTCAGTCTCTTTATCTATAAAAGAGGGATGTCTTACCTCCCTTGAAGAGTTTCAAAGTTTAGAAATAGTTTGTGACATTCGTAACACCATCACGACACACAATATGCGCTCAGCCAAACAGAGTCATCACACCTTGAGGTGGACAGCGGTGTCCCTCAGAAGATGCTTTACAGGCCTTGCCATGCTTTAATGAGATGGGGCCAGGCCACTGTCCCTGCGGTTATTTCTCTTTTATAGTGCTCTATCTGCTCCCTGCATGAGGCTGCCGGTTGTCAGTTCTAATGGCCGTCAATAAGAAATGACAGCCGCCTCGTCTTGCTGTCAGACTGCTACCAACTAACTTTCGGCTTCAAATCTGCTTGGAATTATATGTCAAATGGAATAAATAAGCCCTCGAGGACCCCGAAGATGCCTTCTAATGGGCGTGAGAGTGTCATTTAGTGCAAGGGTCTCGATGCAGCTTCTGTGGGAACTCAATCTCTCTCCCGTTCCCCCCCCCCTTACTACAGTTTGCCCATGTTTCTAAGGACTGGAATCATTAGCTACACAATGTGCTGACAGAGCAAGGCTCTGCTCTGCCGCCTTACTGAAAAGTTCCCGGGAGCCTGGTCTCTGGGTTAGATGGTGGAGACGCTGTACCGGTCATCTAAGAGCAGCTACACTGTCATCGTGTTGATCCTGACATTTTCCTCGGGTGTGTTTGCAGTGGAAAGAACATTGGGACCAGGAGGCAAGAGTTCGGGGTTCAGCCCTCAAGGTGCCGTTTCCTCTCTGATCTTGGTCCCCTAATCTGAAAAGCGAAGCGTCCAGTAGGTTGATCTGTGAGCTGCCTGCCCTATGAATTCAGTCAAGGTACCCAGACTCCTGCTTGGCAGTAACTGCAGGCTGTCTGGGAGCAGACTTCGTTTTATGGCTTTGGCCTTCATGGTTTTCCCTGACTTGAGAATGTCGGTTGATAGCCAAATTCTCAGCACCATTTTCTGTCTCTTTACTATTTCTTTTTATAATGATTTTGTCCTTAATTTGGACTTATTTCAAGGAGAAAGATGGTAACTATTTAAAAGTAATGGGATGTTTTAATCTGGGCTGGAAAGCCTGTTCCTTGAGAATGGCTTAATTAACATTTCCAGGTTCATAACATTTTCATTTATTCATCTTTTTGTTTTTAAATGGTTTTTTAAGTTTTCCAGAGACAGCGATCTCAAGTTCCTAATGGATTATCAGAGAGAGAGAGGAGGTCTTCTGGGATCCGCATTCTTATTAGCTTTAAGATTCACATTAGGAGGGGAAGGAAGCCTTGGAAGAATAGGTCCACCACACTCATAAAAGAGAAACAGACACAGGATGATGTGACCAGGTTGCCAAGTGAAAAATCAGATCCAGTGACCGTGACCTTGGAAGGGGACAGACTCTTTCTGCCCTGATTCACTCTTCAGGGAGGATCCATGTCTTACCTTCAGGACTGGATGTGCCAAACATGCTAATGACAGTGGCCAGCACTGCTAGGGTCATTCCACGGAGGGGACAGAGCTACTGGTCAGGATGACTGAAGTACACATCCGCCAGGAACATCCAGCCTTCAGAAACTGGGCTAAGAAGTAAATATCCAACAGTTCTTTGCATGTGGCTGGAAGCACGGAATCAGTTAAGTGAAAGCGTTGGACCAAGAGTCAGGGTCCCTGGCCTCCAGTCCTGCAGTAGTAGCAAGATCTACTCTTGGATCTTGGACAGGGATTTTCATATTTTTGGTTCTGTTTCCATGTTGGCAGGATGAACCCATCAATGGATCCCAGCATCCTTTGAGGAAAGGGTCTCAGTGACTGCTACTCTGGCCGGACACAGAAGGTTCCAACATTAATAACTGTGATCAGCTGGTGCTAGAGGCCCATTTCCTGCCTATTCCAAAGCTTTGATTGTAGCCTCTGCTGTTTGACTTAATGACAAGCACCACAAATCACTTTGGAGAATGCTTTAGGCCTGCCTTTACCAGTTTTCAGCAGTTGTGTAAAGAATGAGGGTGATGAAGCCATTTGCTCAGTATCTCACGGGTTTCAGATTGGCCTCTATGGAGTCCTTTCTCTGAGAGTGACAGGATGGAGGAGGTCCCTAGGGGTATCGGTCCTTGGGAGTTTCAGTGTGGGTTAGCTTCTCACCATGCTCCTAGCAAAAGAAATTATGTAGAGTAGTCAGCCCTAAATTGATCGTGTCTAGAAAACGAGCCAGTTTTATTTTCGAACGACAGGTTCAGAGCATTCGAGGCTGCTTCTAGAGTCGCAAGCCAAACATGCTACCTCAGAGCACCAGATAATTAAAATGCCTGATGCCTATTAGCTGTCGTGCCTGATGCATTCTCCTTGTCAGGGGACTTAAGGGTTAAACCATCCCAACATGCCTCACTCCCAATTTATAAAATGGAAAATCTTCCATAAATCAAAAGTTACAAACAGACTTTGTAATGTCATAACTCTTGCGATGGTTCTCGCCTTGATTGATTCCTATACATACATTCTGGCTGATTACCATAATGTGCTCTCTTGTGGGACAATTGGTGCCGGATGGGGAGAGGGAAGCGGGCAGGGAAGTAAATAACAAATGGACCTGGCTCCTCCTCATCGAGAGTGATTTCACTCCAGTGTTCCATCATATCAACTGGGAGAGAGAGTCGTAGGGTTTAGGCAATCAATTATAGATATGTGTAGAGGCAGACACAATCATTTCACTGATTGTCACTGGTCTCGCGCGGTGACGCCGAGAAGTGATCCGTCACTCGATTTTCTCTGACACACCGAGAAAGATGGCAGACACTTGTAGACTCACAAGCCCCTGGATTGGGCAGCTCGAAAGATTGAAAAATCGCCGCGTTTCAAACTTATCCAAACCTCTAAATACCTCTGTTGCTAAGATTTCATCTCTTTCTTGCAAACACTTAGAAAGATTACCATAGACTAATGACATCATGCCAGGGTGGGATGCACTGTCTCTTGCCACTGAATGGGTGACATCATTGGCTCTTGCCCCAGGTCTGGGCAGGTAGAAAGTGGATATGGCCTTCCAACAGGAGGATCATGGCTGACACACAGATGCGCCCTCTGCCGGGGCAAACGGAGAAAGAAGCCCTGGGGAAACCTCATCCCTGCTTCCGCTCCACCCACACTTCCGAGCTCCCACCTACCTGATTGGCTGCCGTGCAGGCCTCTGCTGGCTTCTCCTTCTCCTTAAACACCTCCCCCTCAGGCTTCCATAATTACATAGAGACAGAGACCAAAGAGAGACAAAGACAGAGGCAGGAGAATTACGGGTTCGTTGTCACACTGGGTCCCATAGGGAGTTTTTTGTCTCAAAAACAAGAGTACTTGCTGCCTGTCCAAAGGATCTGAGTGCAGTTTCTTATAACTGCCTGGAACTCCGGCTCCAAGGGATTTGATGCCCTCTTCTGGCCTCCAGAGTACACACATGCACACACACACACACACACACACACAATCTGAAAAGGATTAATACCATAAATAATAAATAAATAAATAATCTGAAAAATAAAAAGAGTTAAGACCATAGCAGGTGGGGAACAATTCTCCTCCCCGGATACTAAATGACGATTGTTGTTACACATGAATGACCTTCTTAAAAAAATAAAACATTATTGAGAAAACTAATAAGGCCATCCAACACTAGGGCCCTAGTATGTGTTACACTTAAGGAGCAGCAGCCTCGAGGCAGATTTTTAATTTTCATTATTTTGTTTTACGTGTATGGTGGGTGCTTTGCTTGGATGTGTGTCTGTGCATCGCTTGCGTGTTTGGTGTGCACACAGAAACCGGAAGAGGACATCAGATCCCCCACGGGACTGGTGTTAATGGATGGTTGTGAGCTTCCGTGTGAGTGCTGGGAATCAAAACCTGGTCCTCTGCAAGAGCAGCCGGTGCTTTTAACCCCTGAGCCGTGTGTGTGTGTGTGTGTGTGTGTGTGTGTGTGTGTGTGCTCCTTCTTGCAGGTGTGACCTCCAGAGCAGCCTGCGTACCACCTGCAGCCTGAACAGTTGCCAGCTGCGGCGGCTAAAGGTCAAGCAAAGGCTCTTCTCCCAAACTTCCAGCCCGCAGAGCCTGTAGGGAGGAAGCCGAGAAGGCCCGGAGACGTCCTCTCGCGCCGGTGGCTCGGCCCGCCGCTTCCGTCTCCCCGGTCTCGGAGCCAGCCGCTCAGGCATTATCCCTTCCATCAGCATATTTTCTCTTGGCACCGGAGGATCTGAAACAGACCCGGCACAGTCCCAGACTTCACCTTGTAAATCACCGAGAAATACGATGACCTTCTGCAGAAATGATGTTCTACTTTTCAAAGTTCATCCACTTCTGAACTAAATCAGGGGAGGCAGTCCGTGTTGGGCTGGGTTCTTCAAACCGCTTGACCCCCAGCGCCCTTCAATCCTTGTGCTCACAGCCCTCCGACAGCCCCCAACAGCCCCCGACAGCCCCCTTACGAACTGGCCGGCGCTTACTGACTTGTTCGCGTTGGTCCAAGTTCCACTTTTAAAAAGCGTGGGGCCAGGTACTTAAAAATTATTAAAAATTATGATTAATAGTCTTACACACCTTATACATCTCAAAGTTTGAAATGTATAAGATGTATAAGCGTTACTTCCTCTTACGCCCTCAAAAAAGACCGCGAAAACCACTGGATACCCTAAGGCCAGAGAAACAAAAGTGCTAAGAGATCCAGTCAAGGTCACCCGCTACAGGCAAGGCTGTCTGCCTGAGCTCACGCTGTGCTAATCTTGCTTCCCTGAAAGAAGAGGCATCAGAAAACTAATATCAGTAATGACAGTAATGATCGCTAGGACCTCCCGAGCACTCACGGAGAGCCAGGAGCCAGGCCAAGCCTTTCACCCACATCACTGCCTTCAACCTTCCCAGCCCCCTTTGCGCTCCTCCTTGCTACATTCGTGAACCTTCAGAACCTCTCTGTATATTACAAAGTGCCAGCCTGATCGTCTTCCAGAACATTCTGGACTGCCAGTGAGTTGCCTGCAGAGTTGGAAAACTTAGGTCAAAATCTGGACATTGTCAAAGGATTGAATGAGCAGCTACAGAAACCCTTGGGGGAAGAAAAAAAAAATCTTTAACCAAGTACAGAGGTCTCATAAAATGCTATGGACCCAGAAAATGATTTCATAAGTTATTTTGATGGCAAAAAAATGTATGAAACAGAATTGACTAATTCATAAATAACTCCAGAATCTCATCTATTATTTCTCACATCATAACTTACAATGGAATAATTGTTTCTAATTCTGCTGAGTATTTTCTCATGCTTTTTCGGTACCCTTGGTAAATCTTATTAGTTGGGCAACTCCTAAGACATTTATAACTTTCCTCTGTGGTAATGAGAACAAGTAAATATTAATAGCTATTTGTTTTTAGTACAACGCAGCATTAATTTCACCACTGGGAATGCTTTCTTTCTTTTTTTTTTTTTTTTAAATTTCTCATCTCAGGGACAAGAGGCTAAAATCCCACCCCCACCCCAAAGGCTTACAGAACAAACAACAACAAAAAAGGAAACTCTGTGTCCTGTGATTTTTATACAAATCTCAACTTACATTTTATTTACTATGTACATTACGGCAAACCAATATGAACCATAACTCCATTTAGATAATAATAATCAAATTATCCAACCCGGAATAGCATGTTTTATAGATTTTGGTCTAAATTTAATTTAAAAATGCACTACTCCTTGTTTGGAAGAGTTTATTAAGGGTTAGCAAAGAAAAAGCTTTTTCGATAGTCTATAACTCTCTAATGGCCTTTTTCAAATAAAATGGGAAAGAATTTGAAAAGAAACCTGTATCGGTGAACTGCAATTGTAACATTACAGTACAGGTCCATAAATCTTGACATGCTCAGAAGATTGCCTAAACCAGCAATACAATCTGTCCAAACCTCATTGTCTCCGCGACCAGCCAGCCTCATTTTAAGAAATGTATGTGGTCTTCAACCTAATTTTATCACCTTCATTTGTAAACTAGTCAATCAATCAAAGCATCCCGGGAGTCTAAATAGAAAAAGGAGTGCATTTTCATGCATTCCAGGCGACACGGTAAAAAATTAATCTCCACTTGATCAGACACTTCTTGCCCTCATCTCAATAGACCATCATTAGGGTCAGCAGTGTATATTAAAAAGAGTCACTGCAAACAGTTCACCAGCTGGAGTTTGCAAGCTGCTTGCCCGTTCCTCAGAAACATTCCTCCTCTGTGTGCACCTTGCTGTGTTCATGCGATTCATCTGGAAGGAAGCTGGCTGCAAATAAAGACTAAGAAAATGCCGGCGACCCAGGAAACCCAGATTGCTTCCCCAGTGCCTAGAACAGGGACTCCCTCCAAGGGGACTGCAGCAGAAAAGGATTTGGCCCGAGTGTGGCCTGTTCACTGAGAGTGAGGGCAGGCAGGGCTTGTCTGGGACTGGAAACTCACAGACACAGACAGTGTGCCTGGACCCAGGCTGGGGGCTTCATAAGACTTCACGACCGCTTAGCAGCTCCCAGCTCAGCCCCGGGCTTTGAGATTTCTGCACTTAAGGCGCTGGCCTCTGCTCTGGGCTAGGTAGAAGTGGAGGGTCAAAAACCACTTCCCCGCCCCCGCCCTCACCACTTCCTTAGACGTATTTGCCGAAAGGAAGTCATTGCTTAACAGAAATTTCATTTTGTGGCCGTTTACGTGGGCACCGTCCTTGGCACCTCTCTTTGTCTCACACCCGTGTTCAAAGCTGCATAGGGCCCACGTGGCTTTACCTTGAGGATACAGCCAGACTGCAGTCCGTTTTCACACGCACGTGTCACTGGCCATTTTGAGCTGGCACCACCTACAGTTTATCTTGAGCTAAGTAGCACCCCTTAGCTCTTCTAAACGAAACAAAACAAATCAGATTGTCCTATTGTTCTACTCCAGATAAATAGCCATTGTCCTAAACTAAGATAATGATACCCCGGAGCCAAACCTTCCCCATAAAAACTCAGTTCGTGAACCGGTTGTCACAGACAGTGTAGCTCGGATCTGTGTCCTCACATCCCTTTCTTGCACTTTTCTTGCATTTTCTGTGCCGGGTAACAGGGCAAGTAGAGTACTACCATCCTGCTACCAGCCTCTCTGTAGAAGGGAGGCTCCTGGAACTCCCTGGAAGCTAGAGCCTCAGGCAAGAGCAGGCACAGGAAGGGTCGGAATTCAGACAGGTCACAGCACAAGCGCCGGAGGGAAGCAATGAAAGAGCAAATGCTTAAGCCCAAATCTTGGTTCCCCAACTCTGGATTGGAGTGACCTCTCACAAGTCATTTAATGCCTGACACCGTTCCGGACACTCAGAAATGTTCTCTTGCTTTCCAGCTTTAAGCCACCCGGGAAGTAATCTGAATATTTTGCAAGAGTCCTTGAACACAAAAGCCACAAAGGGTCCCTACCTCAGGATATCAAGAAGACAGATGGTCTCCCAATCCCCGAAAAACCATGCCACGAGCAGCTCTTTTGATCTGTGTTTTACAAAATAGGAGCGAGGTCGAATATCTTTCTATGTATTTTTGAACTGTTAACCTCATGCTTTCCTTACCTTCATTTTGATCCTTTGTTCTGTTGGTTTATTAGCCTTTTTGATTTACAAAAGCACATTGCATATTGAGCCATACTCAGTGTAAATATTTTATCCAGGTCATTTCTATCGCATTTTTGAGATAAAAGCGTCCTGATCTTGGGACTGAAGAGCCGGTAAGAACATACCCGGCAGTAGTGAGGACAAAGTTCAGCTCCAGTCACTCAAATCCAGCAGCTCACATCCTCCGGAAACTAGCTCCAGGGAATCCTATGCCCTCTGCTGGCCTCAGTGGGTAGCCTCACACACTGCACGGCACTCTCGTATGTGCACACACAGTCACACATACAAACACAACATTCAAAACGTTCTTAATCTGTTTCTCAACCTTTTTTTTTTTTATTTTTAAGTTTGTGAACCTGGCTCCATTTGAAAATCCCACCATAAAATCCCAGTACCTTCTTATTATTCTTTTTTTATTAGCTAAAAAAAATCCTGCCACGTAGTCATGCTTGGTGGCGCAAGCCTGTATTCCCAGTGCTCAGGGAGGCAGAGGCAGGTGGATCTCTGTGAGTTCGAGGACTGCCTGGTCGACAAAGTGAGTCCAGGACTGCCAAGGCTACACAGAGAAACCCTGTCAACCCCATCTCGAAAAACCGAAAAAAAAAATAAACTTGCCACTGATGCCACCAACTCTTTCCTAGCAATCAAGGAACTGAACCATCTGGAAACAAGGCCATGGAGTTCCACTGAGCATTTCATTAGGTGTCAGCCTTTCTCTAGCAGATGGTGTGACATCAGGGATGTTTTTTCAGTGTGGAGCAAATTACGAAAGTATGTACATAATGTGGCTCTATCTATCTATCTAATTAGTTGTTCACTTTACATCCCAATAGTGGGCCTCTCCCTCCTCTCCTCCCAGTCCCACTCTCTTCTCCTCTTTCCCACTTCCCCCTCCCCCTCACAAAAGGGAAGCCACCCATCACCACCTACCCATCCCAGCACATCAAAAGTTGCATCAGAACTGAGCACATCCTCTACCATGGTGGCCTGGCAAGGCAGCCCTGCCAGGGGGAAGTGATTGAAACGCATGCAAGAGAGTCCTTGTCAGAGATGGCCCCGCTCCCCTTACTGGGGAACCCATATGAAGACCAAGCTGTCCAAAGAGTACATCTGTATAGGGGACTTAGGTCCAGGCCATGCATGGTCCTTGGTTGGTGTTTCATTCTCTGTAACCTCCCCCACCCCCGGGCCCAGGTTAGTTGGTTTAACATGACTTTTGAATTGAGTTTCTGGGCTATATGCTGGATCTGGTTAAAGTAGGCTGACCATGTGAATACACTACGGGAGTGTTTGCTATTGCTGGTGTCAACTCTAGGAACAAGTAAGGTGAATGACAAAGTTTTATCAGGGTACTGAGGGACAACCAGGTGCCCACGGCTCTCCGGAGAGATTTCCTGGAACCAAAACTGCAGAAATGCTGGTGTAGAAGACCCACCTTTGTGGAGGATCTTTATACACAGGAGTGTATACACTATTCAGCTCTCACCAAATACACCCTAGTTATTTATGCAGCAAAATAACTTCATCCTTCCAGAAAAGATGAAGACCTTGGAATTTGTAATAACAAATCAAGAGCATTTTCTACCAGGCATGGTACACAACTGGAGTCTCAGTTATTTGGGAGGTGAGGCAGGAAGATAGAAAGTTGGAAGCCTGACTGGGCAACTTGGACCAGAATACTCATTGCCTTCATGGCGGACCTTTGATAAATGAGCTTCCTCTTGTTCTCTCTCTCTTCCTTTCCATCAGCAAAGGGTCAATCTAGGCAGAGAAAAGGATGTACACACACACATACACAAATATATATTTATATATTTTAAATATTTATTATATACAACATTTATACATTTAAAGTATTTTTATTTAAAGAAATACTGCTAGAACCATCAAGAATCATTCATGACTATTAGAAAGCAGATTGTACATAGAGAAAGCCAGAAAGGCCTAAGAGAGACTCTTTACCTTTCCCTCAGCCAGAAAAGTCATTTGTTTAACACAGCACATTTACACAGGAAAAGGACATTTCAGAGAGGGTTAGCTCAGCACAGCAGTGACTCAAGGGAGAGCAATGGACCTTGGTGTCTTTCAAACTCACTCCTCACGGACTGAGTGGTTCAAGAGGGATTCACGTCTGCACTGAACACAGACAGAATTTTCCTTGTAATTATTCCCTAAGCAAAATATCAGCTACTTATGTATCATTTACAAAGGATTTGGTGCTAAGTAACCAGGAGGGGAACTTAAAGATCACATAGATCCTGTGCAAACACCACAGCATTTTATATGAGACTCAGGTATCAGAGGACCTGCTGTTAGAAGGGGAGATACCCAGAAACAACTGTCCTTAAGCATTAAGGGACAATTAATGAAACAACTAAGGACGTTTGTGAATAACACTAGTTGGACAGAAAAGGGAACGTGCAAAAGTTTGATTTATATATATTTTTTAAAGTCCAGCTCCACAAAAATAACATCTAAAGTCAAACATTTTCTCAGTCAAGGAAATAGAGTCCTTTGACCTATAAACACCGTTCCATTTGACAAATATCCCTCATCAATGGTATTAAGCTTAAAAATAAAAACATATTTCATCATATGTAGCTTAAGAAGTAATCCTATAATTAATGGGCGAAAAACAGAGAGAAGGATTGCTGGAGATTAAGATTAAGCCCTGCAGAAGCGAATGTTCTAACTGGAAATTGGTTTAATTAATAGCACATTTTACATAATGATTACAGTGTAATTGCGCTGACTAGCAGAGTGTCATTAAATATATCCATGCTCCTTTACAACACCCTAAGGCTAAAAATAATGAGTTACATTGAAAATCACTGTGCAACAGGTTCATAAATAACATTTAAGCCTATACAAGGCGAATACTTATAAATAATAAATATTTGCCTTTTGTAATTGAAGGAAAAATGACAGCCTTCTTTTCTACCACCTCATAGATTGCCAAGTTATAATGCTGGAAAGATTTTTTTCCCCTTGCTTTCTCTAGAAGGTCTTGAATAATTTATTCAAATGCTAATATTCCACGTAGTCTGACTTTGAGGAACAAATATTCCTACATAAAGAATAAATGCCAAGATGCTTATTACCTCTCGCACTTTGCTTTCCACCACGCATCCCCCAAAACCTCCGTCGTACATTACACCTGTCACATGAAGTTAGTGGCCAAATTTTCTTGCAAGGAGGCGGCATTTTTCTTTAGCTAAAAATTACCCCTTCTCCCAAAATGTTCATCATGTTCCAGGCACAGTGGGATGGCAGCTGGTCGGTAGACTCAGAAGGAAGAGAAAGAAGCCTGGAAGCTGCCTAGCTGGCCATTCTCCTTGTCCTCCATGAGATCTGACAACATGGATGAGACACCTAATGCTTGCAGAGATGCAGGCTTGCATAGGACCAATGTCATAGCCCTCGTCTTCGCCTCCTCAGCTCCAAAGTGGATTCTCATTTCTCTGAGAGGGCAGAAAGCCATGAGCAAGGCAGTCTCTGGTGAGGAAACTCACTGAGTTTCCCCGAGGAAAGCCCTAGCCATGGCCTCTGTCTGAGGATGATGGGAGAGCTAAGCCCTCAGGGGAACACAAGAGGAAACAGAGGTGGTCTCCACTGGGTAGGAAGAAGGCAGGAGAAAACCCTTCCATTGAGTGACAAGCAAGTCAGGCATCTTAGCCTTGAAGGCCTAAAAGCACCCTCATACCCAGGATGGCAGCTCTTGCTTGAGGCCAGGAGGCAGAGTCATTAGAAAAGAAAGGGCCTTAGTGTCAGCCATACCTCAGTTTCAGAACTGAGTCTACTGTTTGTTACCTGTGTGATGCTGGACAGGTCACTGAGTGTGGAAACAGCACCGCTTTTGAATCCCATCTTCAGAGCTAAAGGAGCCTCGGTTTCCTAATCTATAAAATGGACAATCATAGTTTCTGCTTCTTAAGATCGTTATGAGAAATAAATTTTAAAAATTTAAGGATACCACCACACACCAACCACTAAGCCCTGACTCACTGTTCACCAGGCCCCTCTACTACAAAAGGGACATGCTCCCTCTGGCCTCAGGGTCCGTGCTTTTTGCCTGCCACTCTCTTCTTGCCTGCATAAAGACTGCTTACGATTTCAGCTCAAACAAGGCTTCCTCGGGCTGTCTCCACGGCAGGTCTTCACACTCGGCCAGGCCCTCCTTCACTGCCCTCTGCTTTCATGAACTTCTCATTACCTGAACTTACATTTTGTAATTATCTGGTAAACCATTTCTGTTAGTAGGCTATCCAAGCCAGTGCAGGAAGCAGCCGTAACTGTTTGGGTTCAGAATAAGTCTTTCCCAAGACTCAGTGCATGGTCCTCAGTAAGCAAGTGGAGAAAGAAAGGAAAGAAGTAAAGAAGAGGGGAGGAGATGGCATGGCAGGGAAGGGGAGAGGAAAAGGGAGGAAGAGAGGGGGCCATTACGTCATCCAATACCAAAACTTCTCAGTAACAGGCTGTGACTCTCTGCATACCACTGCCTCCTAAGCCAGTGGTTCTCAATGTGTGGGTTGTGACCCCTCTGAGGGCCCCATATCAGGTATCCCGTATATCAAATATTTACATTAAGATTCATAACAGTAGCAAAAATTACAGTTATGAAGTAGCAATGAAACAATTCTACAGTTGGGGGTCACAACAACATGAGGAACTGTATTAAAGGGTCACAGCAGTAGGAAGGTTGAGGATCCCTGTCCTAAGCCATAATTTAGAGCAGAGCAGAGCATTTCCACAAAGGAGATTACTTGAACTTCATCCTAGAGCGTGGCCTGAGTAGATGCATTGGGACATGGGGAGGCCATCTTCACTCTTCCTGGCTCCTCCTGGGCTTTGGGACTATGCAGTATTTGTGATTTGCTCTTCCCTTGTGGGAAGCAGAAGAAAGACCTGCTAGGTCCTTCCACTGATGGCTCCAGGCAGAGGTGTGAAAGCATGGATCAGCTTTTTCCTCCCAGCAGCGGTGAGGCCATTAGGAGAGTGAATTTACTGTTGGGTTTGCTTGTTCTACATTCCTCATCGAGGTTCGGTCCCAAATTGCTAAACCTCTATTCAACAGTTAAATTAAACATAACTAACTTTGTTGATATTATTTCACAGCCGAATAACTTGATATTCATACTCTTTGTGTGTTCAATAAGTACGGCGCAGACGCATTTTTAAATCTCAGCTGGTGATGGATTCTGCTGAGCTAAACCTGTGTTTCACAGGCTTCTGCTCAACTGAGACGGGCTGTGATGTAAAAATAAGCTTCAAAGCTGTAATTTTGACGGGCCCCTCACAGCCAGGGAGCATTCCTCTTTCCCTCCTCCTCTTTCTCTTCTTCCTCGTCCTCTTCCTACCCTCACCAAGCACTCACGTAGGGAAGATAACCCTGCCCCTGTGAGGAGCAGTGTTTGGCAGCTGAGGTGGAAGGCAAACCTCTCACCCCGTGGTTCTGCTCGTGTCGTGTACTGCCCGAGGTAACGAAGGAGCAATCATGATTCGGTGAAGTGCTTGATCTACAACAGGGGCATTTGCAAGGGGGTCGAGTCGGGGACACTAGCAGTGTGGACGAGGAAGTTGGGAGAGGAAGGGCAAGCCTCACAAAAGCCAGCAAGAACCACTGAGCTGGTCACACTGCTGAGGACTTAGGTATTTCAAGTCACATGACTCTTAAAGAAGCTGCATTTAGATCAGTCTCACAAGCCAGAAAGCCAAGGCTGAAGAATTCCCAGAAGGTCACAAAACTGCCAAGGCAGAGCGTGGACTCCAGAGCCTCAGCCTCCAAGAGAAAGCCAGCTCTCCCTGCCTCCAGCCAGCGGCCTTTACATACTTTGTTTACAGGCTGAGGGAGAACACCTCAGCAATGACTTAAAACTACCATACAGGGGATTGGGAGATGGCTCAGCAGTGAAGAAAATATGCTGTTCTTGCAGAGGACCCATGTTTTGTTCTCATAACCTGTATGAGGTAGCTCACAACTACCTTTAACACCAGCTCTAGGGAATCCTACACCTCTGGCCTCTACAGGCACCAGTACTCATGTGTACATATCCACACCTACACAGACAGACAAACAGGTAAACAGACAGACAGATACATGCACACAATTTAAAATACTAAAAATAGTGCTGGGAGATGACCCTGTGGGTAAGGTGCCTGCTGTAAAGACTGACAACCAGAGTTCAATCCCCCGAACCTATATTATATGGGGGAAGGGAAAACCCACTCCCAAAAGTGTCTCTCTGACCTCGGCACATGAGCCGTGGTGTGTGCACCCCCTCCAAGTAAATAAATAAATGGAAATAATAATAATAGCAATAACAACAGCAGAACATTAAAAAAAAAAAAAACTATTCTACAGTTAATTCAAAGACTTACAACTGGCCAAAGTGGAGTTCTCAGCCATAAATGGGACACCTAAATCCCACACCCTCCCCCAAGGCTTAGGAACATCATAGAAGAGAGAATGGAAAGACTGCAAGGTCAGAGTTTGGGAAAGTCCAGTGACTTCTGGACATGACAGGGCCACTGCACTCCTGAGCTTACAGCAGCTGTGGTGCCTGCACAAGACCCATTCAAGATCAAGCCGATCAATATTCTGACCCATGTGGGGGATGCTCCCAAGGGAGCAAGGATTGATTTTCTCTAGCTTTGTGGTCCCTGGTAGGATGACCATCTCTAACGGACACCCCACATCCATGCATATATGGACAGCACTAGCTGGACTCAAGGGAAGATATTCATATTTATATTTTTATATTTTTATTTTTATATAAAGGACCTGAAGTTGAGACCCAGGATGAGGCAGGAATGGATAGTGGGGGTGAATTGTATATGTGAAGTATTAAAGTTATTTTCATAAAATTGTGTTTGTTTCTCAGTTTTTCTCTTAACCCAGATATCAAATAATTGAGTCTCTGTTATCTTAACAGTCTTCACAGCACAAGAACTAAGCAGTTATTACTCTAGTCTTAACTCTCTAAACTAATCTGGTTTCCTCTCAGTGTACATGCCAGAGGTGCTTGAAATTTGCAGCTTTCTTGGTCCAGCTCCTTCTCCTGGTGTCTCCTGGACACCTTTGCATATGGCTGAATACCCTACTTCCTCCTCTAACTCCTCCTCCTCTGGGGGGCAGGAAGTCCATCCCTATTCCCTCCCCTTCTCATTGATTGACTGTAAGCTGCTTTATTAGCATAGCAGGGGACAATTGGGGAGCAGTGTTTACACAACATTGAGACAGGAGATTCTCGGAACAAGGATTGCAACCAGCTTGGGGGGGGTGTGCAGAAACCAGCATCTGAATTACACTATAACCTTATGCATACAGTGAAGCTCTCAAAGAATTAATTTAAAACATTGTATTGGGGCAGTTTGGTGGCTAAGTGGATAAAGGTGCTTGCCACTAAATCTGACAACCTCAGTACAATCCCTGAAATCCACACACTAAATAAATAAATAGATAGGTAAACTTAGTTATATCAAAGTTTTTCCTAAAATATCCTAGGAAACATTAATTATGCATTAACAAAAATTATGTGAGCCAGCTTGAGAGAAGAAAACAAGAGGCACAGAGGTAAACATAAATACAGGTATATATCTGAAGACAGTAAATCAGCCGGACCTCCCTAGGAATGGGGACCAAATCCTGGAAAGCAGCACTCTTGGGGAAAATCCTGCCTCTCCACATGCCCCTTCTCTGGCCATATTCAGTCAGTCACCCCCATTCCTCTCTCCAGGCCACCCTGACACCTAACAGGCAGAGAAGGCCAAGTGGTCTCTATAGGTACTCCAAGAGAACCCCGACACCTTCAGATCCCAAAGCACAGTCCTGAGGATGGAATCTGGCTGCATCTCCAGTGTAAACGGGACCTGCCGGCCTCATCCCAAAGAACACAGCACAGGCAGGAGGCAGGGGTAAAATACAAACCACCTACCCATGTGACCAAGGTCAACACAGGCTTTGAGAGTGTCCATGTACTTGACACAATATGTGTCTTAGTTGGCATTCCAGTGCTGTGATAAAGCAGTTTGCGGAGGGAAGGGTTTATTTCATCTTAGCTTATAGTCCAACGTGACAGGAAGTCAGGAAAGAAACTCAAGGCAGAAACTGAAGCAGAACTGCTTCCTGGCTTGCTCTCTGTAGTTTGTTCAGCCTGCGTGTTTATATCACCCAGGACCGCCCGCCCAGGGGTGACATTGAGCTGGGTCCTCTCACATGAACCACTAATCAGAAAATGACCCACAGACTTGCATTGTCTCCATTGAGGTTCACAGTTTCCAAATGGCTCCAACTCATATCAGGTTGAAACAAACAAACAAACAAACAAAACCAACATGGTAGAGAGAGAGTGTGAGAGAAAGAGAGAGCTATCTTTACAGGCTCCCTTCTACAAGCCCACTATAAGAAAAGTGTCAAACCTTAACTGAAGGAAACTAGACAAAAATCCCTGGCTAGTCTATCTCAAAACTGCCAGGTTCTGTTGGGGGGTGAAACTCGGTGGTCTGTTGCCACTCTGGCAACCAGATGGTTCCTGAGTCCCAAAGTTTCAAGTTCATAAAGAGCCAAGGGAGCTTGAGAAACTGTCACAGTCAAGAGAAGACCAAAGACGTTTAACAATCCTGAGTGGGTTCCTGGGACAAAATAAGAGTGCTATGCCAAAGTCAGGAAACACGAATGATGTAGGTGGTTAATTCCAATGTGATGATGTGATTATGTCAACTAGCTTCAAAAAAAAAAAAAAATAGGAGATGCAGAAGCATACATATAGGTATAGATCTCAAACCAGTAAGTCAGCTGGATTTCCTCAGGCCTAGGGACCGAGTCCCAGAAATCCAGTCCTGGAGAAATCCCATTTCTCTACATGCCCCCTTTATCCCTATTCCCATTCCTCCTCCTCCTCCTCCTCCTCCTCCTCCTCCTCCTCCTCCTCCTCCTCCTCCTCCTCCTCCTCCTCCTCCTCTTTCTCTTCCTCTTCTTCCTCCTCCTCCTCTTCCTTTTCCTTCTCTTCCTCCTTTTCCTCCTCCTCCTCCTTCTCTTCCTCCTTTTCCTCTTCCTCCTCCTCCTCCTCCTCTTCTTCCTCCTCCTTCTTATAATCATCATCTTTCGGTTCACTATTTGTAATAAATTCGCCAGATTAATGCAAGCTGTCCATAATGAAACTGGGACAAGGATACTCTTCTCTGCGCTGTCCTTGCAGGTTTTCTTACATCTATAATGCCTCCAAAGGGAAGGCTCGCTAAAGCAATGTTTTGTCTCCTTTCTCTGAGCCTACGCTAGATACATCAGTCTAGAACACAAAATCCTTCTCAGCTGCCGCTGTCTCCTTCTCCACCCACCACAGAATGGCCTGTTAGACCTCTGCCTTACTCGATGGCATCAACACACCTCACAGTCCTCACGTATAGAAAGGAGTGTGTAAATGTTTGTTGACATGAACTAACACTGATCTCTTACAAAGATGACAGCAGCAACAAGGCTTTGCCTGTCCTAGAATGGGTCACAGGGTGCAGCCCTTGGACACGGATGGTTTCCTCTTGCTTATCACTCCCTCCTCCTCAGAGACAGTGAACCCTTCCCCAGGATGCCAGACCCGTCACGAAGAGACTCTGGGGCTAGAGGATTCTTACTTCCGTACTCCTTTAGTCCTGGCCTGGTGAGCTTGAGCAGGCCGTACACTTGAGCCATGTTTTGTAGTCTCTGGGAAACCTAAAGGCTAAATGCCTCTTGTCAGGATTAACAGTCTGAGCTTGAGAGGGAAGGCAGGTGGGTGTGGCCTATTTCAGGACCTTCAGTCACAAGATTAGAAGAACACAGCTGACCTGGAAGGTCTGTCTGGCACTGAGTTGAGAGTTGGTACTTTAACCCTTTCTCTCCTTTCTCCCCTGTCTCCACTCAGCCATTTGAAGTCTCTGAACTGAATATTGGGTGATTAGCTATTTCCTTGGGGAAATATGCCAATCGTTCATCCGGCCTCTTCACCGTTTCTCAGCTGCCCCTAGACATTTTTGTTCTGTAAAATAACTGGGCTCCATGTTGCACTTTGAAAAGACTCTGGTTCATCTTGAGCCCTATCACATAGAAAGCCACAGTGCCCCATTAGTCACACCTGAGTTTTCTCATCACAAGGAGCAAGCTGAGTCCCACTGACCCTGGGCATCAATGCCACCACTCGGCTCTAAGAACTTTCTGTCATCTGAAGCCCAGGGAGACCCTGACCCCATCAGTAAGAAAGCAGAAAAGCAGCCCTTCTCTACCAATACTCTGAGGCCCAGCAATACCACACACTGCCCCTTCTGGGAGGGCTCTGTGTTCCGTGTACCTGGTCTAACTCTGAGCATCCAGAAGAGCCATGGGTTAGCCATCTCTGCAACACACCACGCTGGGCTCCGCGCGTGCACACCCACGTGAGACAGGACAAAGATACACACAGCTCTCCAACTCGTTCTAGGTAAACCCAGGTCACTGCCACCCGCTTGTCCCTAGTGAGCCAGAGGCGTCGGCACGGATGAGGACGTTGGCGCAACTTACACAGGCAGCGAGCCAGGGTTAGAGAGACCTCTGCCCTGCCTGCTCTCTGACCAGGCAGTGGTCTGATTTCCAGTCTCATCTCTCTATTCCAGAGCACATATGCCAGGGATATCGGCTCTTCCCCACCTTAGCCTAACCATGACTAACCAGGCTGATGAATGCCACACAACCCATCATCATGCGTGCATATTTTTAGATATAATTCACTTTTGATCTGTGCCCTTGTGCAGCGGCGAATGAAAACAGTTAAGATTTCTTCCACTGTCTGCCTTTCGATGTATTAAACAGCCTTGCTGTCAATAGATTATACTCTTGTACAATGATAATAGCCCCCAAAACTAAGAGGCCTTGTCAGGAATTGCAGTTGTCACAGTGTGATGGGAATGATTTTACTTGGGGTTCGTCTGCCGCACAATCATCTCATAATCTGGATATACATCACAGCGTGACATGTAAATTTCCTGCTACTCTGCTTTCATTTCCAGAGGCAGCAATCAAATGAAAACCACTCAACCTCGCCCAAATGTATAAATAATTTTCATTCAAACATATTAACAGTCAAAATATGAGAATTTATCACAGAGTGCTAGGCCTTTTAAGAAGCAATAAAGACTTTACTTTTTAAGCATATTTCTCCTTAGAAAAGTAATATGAATAGTAACTCGCAAATTTTTTTTTTTTAAATCACATTTGAAAGTCCACGCAGAAGCCACCTAATCTGCCAGCTTCAGGATGGAAGTGTTTTGCCACAGATTTGATGCTCGGAGGAAAAGTGCCGAGAGAAATATTGGGTAAGAGAATTGCGTGTGGATTAATAATCACCTACATGAAATGCCAGTATGTAAAAATGTGAATTTATTTCCTCTTCACTGACCAAACCTGCTGTACATCCAGAGCAGAGCATGTCTTAAGTGGAAATCCTGGAGCCAGCAGCACTTTGGAAAACAGGACAAATGATGCTTTCCTCTCTGATAAGCAGTGACCTTTGATTGACAGCAACCCCCTCAAAAAGAAGACTCACTGGACCTATGGTCATGGACTTGGCGAAACTACCTGGGAAATGGAGAGATGGGCCACAACAGAAAGAAAAGGTGCTTGCCTCTGGAGCCCCGCCCTGGAGTCCAGGGAGCAGGTGCTGGTTTGCTTTGTGGCCTGGTGCAAGGTGAGTCTACATGGGGGTGGCCTTGGGACCTGTTCACGAGAGAGAAGAGCTGCTGGTGTCCACCAGTTCACCGCAAGAGCTGAGGAGCCCACCAGCCCACCACAGATGCAGACTTCCTCTGGGCCTGACCAGATGGAGGTGCTAGAGACTGATCTGGACCCCAAAAACCGTACAACGCTGTCCAGAGGACATCAGAGACAGCACACAGTATACAGTCAGCTGGTACAATAGAATCCACAACCCATCCACATTCAACACCTGCTGGAAAGCTGCATCTTGCCTCTGTGGGGACAGGTGAGAAGCAGAGCAGTTTGGAAGTGTGGGTTGAGAAGATGAGGTTTGGATAAAAGACAGTCCATTTTCTCATCAACGCCAGCGTCCAGTGTTTTTTTCTTCCTCACTGTAAAATTTTATACCCCTTCCTCCCCCGCTGCCCCCACTACCCCCTATCAGGTGCAAAAACTGCTAAGATGACAGTTTTCCCCATTTCTCCAGAAAGTATGTCTGCAGAAGTAGAAACACCATAACCCGGGGTACAGCAAGCTCAGCCATTTGAAATAAAACTTTGCAGTACTAATGTTTTTGTAACTGCTTTCATATTGTAATGATATTTTTCCAAGCACTGGTTTTATTTGATCTTAAATACCTTTTTGGGAAAGTCCAGTGAGCTGACTCTAATAAAATCATGCTATTGAAAAAAGGTTTAAGTAGAATGTTCAGAATAAATTACAAAATTGCATGCAAGAATACCAGCTAGTGCTGCCATAAAAAGCTGGAAATGAGTATTCTTGCAATATATTTTAAAGAAGTAGTATACTTTTTCTGTCCATTTTTTTTCATTGAATGTTTTCCAACAGGATGTGCCTCCATGTTGAGAGAGGAGGGGGCCGCAGACCAGATGAACAAACTGCAGGAAAAAAAAAAAAATCACATCTTGGGGGGGGAGGCTGACTTTTGGAGGGAGTCCTGAATATATTTCATTTCATTTTCAATAACTGTTGGGAGATAATAGGAAATGTAATTTCCTTTCATTTGCTGTGCCAAAATACTTAAATTACATCATACTTACCCTGCCGTGCTTCTCCCCAGCTATATTCGGGATCCTGTAATGCATTTCTCTTCCCTCATCTCCACCTAAGGAGCAGCACCAGTGTTATAAACACAGAATGGCCTGCAGGCTTGTGTGGGGGCAGTGGCTGGTCTGAGGGGTGAGCTACGTTTGGCTTTTTATGCCGTAGCGGAGGAAGGGCCTCCTGAAAGGCGTCTTCTGAATCCTCCTGAAACCCCTCCCAAAGCCCCTGCTTTCAATGCTGGTTCTTCAGCCCTCCCTTCCCACGAGACAGTCTCACAGAAACCGGGCGCGGAAAGGCTAAGGAGGGGCAGACGTGCATTCTTCCAACGGCACCGAGATACCTCTGCTTGGGAGTCCGTGCTTGGGGTGTTGACTCAAGCATGGAGCTTCGGGGCGTATAAGGAAGAATGTGTGTGTGAACCAAACTAATTCACAAATCACGGCTCACGTCTCTCCGCTCAGCGTCTGCGGGGATTCTCATCCTGCGCAGAGAAAGCTGGACAAAGGAAAGGGGGCTGCGGTGCCTGGGTGGGTGGGATACAGTGGTCGCTTGGTAGCTGCCCAGCGAGCCTTCTCCCGGTCCACCTTCCTTCCCGACTGGACTCAGCTTTGTCCAAGAGCTGCTTTGACACGTGGCCATGCATCTCAGGAGAAGCTGGCCCCTCCACGTTCTCCTTGTGCGTGCGTGCGTGCGTGTGTGTGTGTGTGTGTGTGTGTGTGTGTGTGTGTGTGTGTGTGTGAATGCGTGTGCGTGCACTTGGAAGCCAGGAGTCAAGGTTGAGTGTCTTCCTCAATCACTCTACACCTCTTTTTTTTTTAAGATAGACTCTCTCGCAGAACCTGGAGCTCACCATCTGACAAGGCTGGCTGACCGGTAAAACCCAGGGATCTCCCTGGCCCTACTGGTTTACAGACACCCGCCACCATGCTCATCTTTTTATGTGGGTTTTGGGGGTTCATACTCAGTTTTTCACGTTTGTGCAGGAGGCACTTTACCAACCCAGACATCCCCCTCCAGCCTTTAAGCTATCCACAAATAAGGGTGACCTATACACAGTTCTTGATGCTGTTATAAATCCCATACGTTGGGTGGCTTCAACAGCCCACACATATTTTCTGACAGTTCCAGGGCTGTTAGAAAGGTTGGTTAGTGTCTGCTGGGAGCTCTATTCCTGGCTCACAGCCATCTTTTTTTCCTGAGTGCTCAAACAACCCTGCAGGGAGGAAAGGTGGGAGAGGGAAGAAGGAAGAGAGGGAGGTGCTTAATCTTAGCTGCCAATCCAATGAGATCACTGGGAGCCTCATGCCTGTGAGTTAGCTTGATCGGGTTAATCGAGATAGGAAGACCCGCCCACAGCAGGTGTCAGCAATTTCCGGGATTGTGGCGTGGACTGTGTAAAGAGTAGAGAGCGAGGTGAGCCTCGCCCGCTGAAGTAATGTGACCAGCTCTCTGGAGGCCTCACAGCTGCTTGAAGCTCCAGAGAACTAACGCAGGACACGCTTAGCCCAAATAAGCCCTTTTTCCCTTGAGTTGCTTTTGTCAAGGCGTTTACCACCACAACAGCAAAAGTCACTACTGAGGCCTACCTCCAAATACATTCACAGCACGGCCTAATGTAGACTGTGGAGGACACTGTCAAGTTCGTAGCAGGCCGGCGAAACTGACACAAAGGGCATCCTGTTGCCTTTGCCACTTTTGTGGTCTGAGCAATAAACGTCCCTCGTAACACCAGGTACCTAAACACCTGGTCTCCCATTGGTGGTACTGTTTGGGGAGGTTAGGGAAATCTAGGAAGCCTAGCTGGAGGAAGTGTATCAGTGAGGGTGGGCTTTGAGGTTTTATAGTTCAGCCCCACGTCCCGTTCTTTCTCTCTCTGTGGTCCCTGTGTGCACATCAGCATGCTCCTGCTGCTGTGCCTTGGTCACCACGACAGATGACGGCCTGTGAACTATAAGCCCCTTTCTCCTCTGAGCTGATTTTTGTCAGGGCATTCTGTCAGAGCCACAGGAAAGAAACTGATATGGCTACTGCTGAGTGTGGGGAAGGAAGGGCATGGGATTTTAACCAGTGAACTGGAAAGGAAGTTTGCTGGGCGAGAAGAGTTTTCTCGCCTATCAATGATGTATATTTGGTTTACACTTGTCTGACATTATATATATATTGAAAAAAATATATATATATATGATCCTGTGTTCTGTCAGAGCCTGGTGCTTGCCCGGAATCCCTGCCCTTGCCTGGCTGTCAAATGCATCCTTCCAGCAGTGTGGCCATCTTTCCCTTGACTGTCTCACACTATCTTCCTTCCACGTGTGTCTGCCTTTGTGCCCCCGTTTCTCCTTTGTATAAGGACACCATCCATGCTGGTCCTATGACTGACGTCATCACCTCCTTAAAAACTCTGTTTCCAGCTGCACAAATGGCTCAGCAGGCGAAGGGACCTCCCACCAGGCCCTGACAACCTAAGTTCACTCCCTGAGACCCAGTGTTGGAACGAGAGAAACGACTCACACAAGTTGCCCTTTAACCTCCACACAGGCACTGTGTCACACACACGCCTGCATACATACACACACATTCACATGCACAATAATTAAGTGTAATAAACATTATATATCCACCTAAACTTACATTCTAAGGATCTTGGAATTAGAATTGTAGATTTATATTTGGGGAAACACAACACAACCCACAAAACTGCCCAAATTTAACCAGCCGAGTTACATTGATCTTAGGACCTTGATGACATCGCTGAGCCTCTCCATTAACCAGCCTGAAAGCTATCCTTCTCAGGACTCGCTCGTCCTCCTATCTTGTGAGAACATCTTCCTGCATCGTTCAGGTCACTCTACATAGAGGTTTCTATTGCTTGTAGCTAAACGCATCTTCACTGATACAAGAGGGTAAACCCAAACCTACTATTTAATTACTGCCCACTTTGCAGGGAGCACCTACGCCCTGTGAGAATATTTGTATCTCTACGTGGAGCCACGTGCTGGGCTAGTTATCTTAAGAATTAGGGAAGACAGTGCATGTAGGGTACAGTAAAGGAGCTCAATTTATTGCTGTTCTGTTCTTCCGGAAAACTACTCCAGTGTCCTTGGAAGAGCAAAACCAATGCCATATAATGTAGTTATAAAGGGGTTAGTGAGGACCAATTCTCGCTAACTACAGTCCTTGATGGATATATATTACATTTCAAAATAAATCATTATACCCCTGTCTTCTACTTGGGCAATTCTGTACTTCTTCGGGCCTCTTTGAGGCTTCTCAGAAAGCAAGCATTTGTGGGAGGCCGTTAGGAGAACGGTTGAAAGCCTTGGCGTTGGCTCCGAGTCGCGCACCTCCCCCTTTCCCTGTGTGGGCAAACCACTGAACCTCTCTGTGCCTTGATTTCCATACTCTAGAATGGGCAATGAGGGTGTTGATCCTGGCGACTGAAGAGAAATCCAAAGACACAGACGACAAGACAGTGTCGGGCATTCTCCCTTCCTTGCTGTACTCTCCAGCGCTGTCTGCAGCCATCTTGGACACTTGCAGCTTTTCAGACCTCAGTGCACACAGGACTTGTGATGCTTACCGGAAATGCAGACTCCACAGACAAAGCCCCCCTGCCCCCACGGCCCATCGGCAGTCCCCAGTCCCATCAAGGAGTTCTGAGATGCAAGCTGAGCTGTGGCTCCAGGCGCCCCTGACCCAGAAGCACCCCCTCGCCGATTGGGAAATTCTGTTGTTACCAGGCGGAAGTCAGGAGACTCGGAAGCGGGTGCCACGAACCCTCTGGAAGGTCCATGTTTTTTCCTACTCTTTCTGGGCCGCTCAGCCAACATAGCACCACTCTTTCAGAGTAGCGTCTACAGGCTGGCGCTGCAAATCCACGGGTGCTAAACGGCCTGCACTGGAGGAAGGAGCGTCAACGGGGAGTGCTTGCTTTCAGTGAACTACACAGCTGAACCCTCAAAAGTCGCTTAACACGTGATTCTCGATACCCTAGGTGCCAGCTCAGCAAAACAAAGAGATACTGACTTCCTCGTCAGACTGGAAGCTGTCGGGGAGACCACGGTGGCCTGATCTGACACTTTGCGCACAGGCCCTGGTGTTAGCTTTATTCGTGCTATTTGTGGTGATTTTTTTTTTTTTTTGTCTCAATATTCCCAATTGAACGTTTCTTCATTTTTTCTGAGTGATGATCTTCAGTAGCTCCTTGACGCTGCTGTGATTTCAAAATACTAAGTTGTTCTACTGTGAAGTGCCTGCCTTTCTTCAGCCTGGGCAGCCGCTGAGGAGGAGCACAGGTCTCTGACAGCACCACCTGGTGGCCCCCGGCCAGTACGGCGGCAGCGGAAGGTCCTTCCTTTTTGGCAGCCCACCCCCCCACCCCCACTCCCACCCCCACCCCCGTGCGGAAGGTGTGATGGCGACACCTTTCAAAACTCTCACGCGTCCTGCAGCACGGCTGACCAAGAGCCGGCATGCGTTCTGTCCCCTCTCTGGGCTCTCAAACTCATTTCTTCTCATGATACAGTTTTAAGGTTTGTCATGGAGCTCTGAAACTTCTTTTCCCCCACAGGACACGATATAGGAATACAATCATGCACAGATCCTTAATGCACATACACGCAAAACAGAAACACAAGATTTTAGAAACAGCGCTAGTGATACGAGATCACCAGGCAAAGATGTTTAACAGTACAAAAAACAAGTAAAACGTCCTCTGATGCCTTCCTCGAGCTATGGTGGCTGAGTGACTGTTAAAGCCATGCACCCTAGCACAGCACCTCACAGACACTGTTCCGGGGGACACGGGGATGGATAAAACACAGTCCATGCCTCTGGAGCTCATGGTCAGAAGGAAGAGAGACGGTAAACACACACGAGCAAGCGGTACAAGAATAATGATGAAATGGGGTAAAAGGAATGAACAGTACCAGCCGTGCAGCTGATCCACGAACGTCAAAAAGGCCTCCCCAGCAGCGGATGGACCCAAGCACCGCAAGCCAAGCAGAGAAGAGCCGGGAGAGCGGCGCTGCTCAGGAAGGTGCCGAGAGGGAAATGAGCTCCAGCCACAACAGGATGGCAAAAGGACCACGTGGCTAAGCGTATGAGATAGGGCCAAACTAGGAGGTTTGGGACAGTTCCTGGATCATCTTGCCAGCCATGGTAAAGGTCTTTGATAAGATCTGGGCATCGTTACCCACCCATGACCCCAGCACTCAGGCTGGAGAACCAAGAGTTTAAGCCAGCTTGGGCTATATTAAAAGAGAGTTACAGCCGGGCACCCGTGGTGCCCGTCTTTAATCCCAGCATTCAGGAGGCAGAGGCAGGCAGATGTCTGACGTCAATTCCAGCCTGGTCTCCAGTGAGACCATGTCCAAACAAGCAAATAAATCCATAGTTTCAGATCAGCCTAGGCTACAGAGCAATCTGTCATTTCCACAAGGGCTAAATACATACATACATACATACATACAATCATACATAGATGAAAACAATAGGGCTGAGGAGAGAGAGAAGTGTTAAAGGGAAGCCAGTATCAGGTTTTGAGCGTAGGACTGCCGTGCATTGACTTAGATTTTTAAGCTGGTCATCTAGCTGCTGAGTGGACCTTAGACTACGGGAGAGCAGGGTAGAAACGGGGAAGCCACACAATAATTAAGTGAGAAGACATACGGAACTTAGTGAAGTCACACAGAAAGTCAGCGATCACTGCCTCTTAAGTGCTGTGAGGAATGGCTTCCCAGCAGAGGGGAGGCCTCAGCCTGTAGTGTCCGTGTCTGTTTGATGACGTTAGTTTAACTAACTTCCCAGCTCATTCATTCATTGGCGGTTGCAGAAATTCTCACTTCATCTTCCCATGATTCCTTACTAGCTTGAACAGGTTTATAAGGCGGCACTCCCAGGCCAAGGGTCTATAGCTCAGTGGCAGAGCATTTTACTTAGATTCCTAATGCTCAGGGTTCAATACACAGCACTGCAAAAATAAAAATAAAAATAAAAACAAACCATTCCTTCATCTCCTTCCTTGGCTTTCTAGTTACAATTCACACAGGAAAGGCAAGGTGCGTGCTGGTTGGCTCCAGTTCTTTCCAGTTTTCAGACTAATAAGTTTGTTCTCCAGCAGCTTTCTTTCCACAGGGTCCGGGTACCTGTTTGCTCACTTCCTTTATGTCACCAGCACCTCGCCATTTCCACTTCTTACCCTCTCTCCTTCTCTCTTTTGTTACCGCTATGACCTTAGGATTTTAATAACTGCTGACAGGTTTTAACAGATTATAGTTATTACCTTTACGGCTGTTGGTCCCTTGCTTGGCTAGAAGCCTCTTGATGTGACTTGGAACCCTATGACAACTTGTGACAAACTCAATTTGTGTATTCCCTGTCCCTAAGCCTGGGACTCCCCAGTTTCTCTCAATGACACAGTGCCATGATTTCAGCTCCTTCTGCTATGACTGCTCGAGGTTTCAGGCCTTGTCACTCTTTTCTGGACTTTTTCAGCAAGTGGACAAAAACACCTCTTTCTATTGCCACTTCTGAATTAAATTATAAGCTATTTTACTCTTTCCTCCCATACCGATGGCCTCTGTTTTTTTTTTTTAACAACTCAAGAAAAGAATTACACTAACTCTTAGTTACAAATTTGTTTCATTTCTGCCAAACACACAGAACAATCCAACATCAGCCCCGGCTGCACACCGAGAGCACCCATGACACCACCACCAATAGCTTTACCTCATGAAATTCTTTCTACACAGAGGGCATCCCACCTGCAAGATGAGACAAGTCCAAGTTGAAAGGCAGGTGGACCTTTTCATGTCATAAGGTCTTCACAGTTCGTGGTGGGAGTGTGCATTGAAGACGTGGTCATGAGCCAGGCAGTAGTGGTGCACACTGCTACTACAGAGCCAGGCGGATCTCTGTGAGTTCGAGGCCAGCCTGGTCTACAGAGCAAGTTCCAGGACAGCCAGGGCTACACAGAGAAACCCTGCCTCAAAAACAAAAACAAAACAAAACAAAAACAAGAAACAAAACAAAACCAAAAAACCCCAAACCGAACAACAGAACACCAAATATTAGCCTGATCCACAAAGCGAGTTCCAAGACAGCCAAGACTTTTACACAGAGAAACCCTGTCTCAAAAAAGAACAAAACAAAACAAAAAATAAAAATTCAAAGTTACATATTTTTTTTGTTGCTTAAATTCCAAATTTTAAGTATTAAAAAAGCTTTTGGGGAAAAATAAAAAAAAAAAGATAACGGCGGTGGTGTTTTCCTGTATTTGCGGAGGAGAAAGCACCTTTGCCACACAGCTCCGCTGACTGGGGACATGAAACCTCTGTTCCAATGCAGCTGCTCCATCCATCCAGCTGCTGCAGTGTGGCTGTGGGTCTGTGTGCGGGAATCTCTCAGGACCACCCAGATTCTCACACATCTGGATCCCCATTACTTAGAGGCATGCCACCGGGGTGATCCACTTAGCAACCCACAGATAAGAGAGGTACCAGGGCTGAGTTTGCTCCGGTCACAATGCACCCAGGATGGGGTGGCTTGCTATTTTTAGCCCATTGTAACGCTGATGAACTTCTGCAAAGCTTCTGCTGAAATCAGAAGGGCCATCCCAGGGAGGCTTTTGAGCTGTGGTTGCCTTTCACACATTTCAGGGGGCGGGTGGGAAGAAGGTTGTAAGGTTTTGTGTGTGTGTGTGTGTGTGTGTGTGTGTGTGTGTGTGTGTTTGTGTTGGTGGTGGTGGTGGTGGTTGTTTGATTGTTTGTTTTTCCTGCGACAGGGTTTCTCTGTGTAGCCTTGGCTATCCTGGACTCGCTTTGTAGACCAGATTGGCCCCCAACTCACAGAGATCCGCCTGCCTC